>NW_006436282.1:23107191-23109966 GCF_000325575.1 Pteropus alecto
GGTTATCACTCCCGCTTATTGATCTGCCTGACTACTGCTCAGGAGATGAAGAACTAAAGAGCTGTGCGATAAAATACTTATTTTGGAAATAATGAATCCAGGTAGGAGGGAGTGTTTTATTACACAGTTTCTAAAATGTGAGCACTTAAGGCTCTTTCATTATCATACATTATTACAGCTCTATAAAAATCATTTCTAGGAATCAGTCCCAAAGTGTCACAGCCTCCCAAAAGGAGCTAGAAGGCTGAGTTTAGAAAAAAGCCCTGTAAATAGAGAAATTTAACTTGCGATCCTCCGCATGAAGACTCGCCCCAGCCGTATCCTCACTAGGGACGTGACCGAGCCTCTGAACAACGCGGTGACGGAAAATGCTCATGCCACGACTTCCAAAGAAAGCAACTTATAACGGAGAGAAGGTGGGTCTGAACTTCTGTTTTTTCGGATGGGAAAGCTGAGGCCCAGAAAGGGTGAGAGAAATCACGTTCAGTGAGACTCTGAGGAGCGTCGGTGCCGGGGACGGGGGGGAACCCCTCTATTTTCACTGACGGTCCCACACTTTCTCCACGCGACGCCCGGCCGCTGTGGGGAGCATCTGCCCCCAGCCCTGCTCAGTCTCTGGTGTTTCCGCCCCCTTCACTAGGACCTGGCTTTTCGTTAACTGGCTGTGTCGTTCACTGATCACATTGGCACAGACATACTGAGAGGCTCTTGACTCCTGCTCTCCCATTAGGGTCAAGACCTGGAGACGAAGGAGTCGAGTGAAATCGAGGGGGGCCCGAGGCCCTTACGAATACCCCTGGGCCAAAGGAAAACCGCTCAATCCATCCGAGCTTCTCAGATGTCCCCTAAGTCGGGTAAAGCCAGCAGAGCTGGTCCTTATGTGCACTTTGGGCAGTGACGATGCTTTCACAGCACGTGGGCCTTGACGACTATGAGCATTTCACATACTCTCTTCTGTCTTCATGAAAAGCCCAGCCCAGTGCGGTGACTCTCAGATATACACAGAAATCACCTGAGGATTTGTTAAAATGCAGGCTCTGGTTTAGTAGGTCTGGGGTGGCCTGGGGCCCTGTATTCCTAAAAAGAAATCCCCCAGGTGAAGTCTATTCTGCTCCCAGGACCATACTTCAAATAGCAAAGCCTGGAGCACAGTTTGATAAACCATGGTTCTAAGGTCCGAAAGGCGAGAGCAATGACTAGCTAACCCATGGAGGGGCTCGAATGGGATATTAACCCACTGAACACATGTCTGAAATTACTCTTTTATTGACAGTGTTTCATGGACACCTGGCAGGATGACAGAGGTGAATCGCACAAGCAAAAAGGCCTCTGAAGGAGCCCAGGAAAGGAGTGACACAAGATGTACTCACGGGAGAAGCGGGCAAGTGGTCTGGCAGTCTTGTCTCCAGCTTCATTTGCAACTAGAAAAAAAAAAAAAGGATGCTTTTAAGAATAAGGCCTGTGTGTCCACGAATCATGCCCCGCCGATGGCTAAACCTCCGCACGATCTGACAGTCAGCCACGTTTGAGAGTCTCTGTAAGAGAATAAAAGCAATTTCACTTCTTCTCTGCGTCTCTGATGCTGTTCTCAACGCCTAAATGAGGTCGGATGCCTTCATCGATTTGATTAGAACAGCTGAAGAAAGCTGGAGGGGACCTAAGCAGTATCGAGTTTACTATGCTTGGAGGAGTTGATCGGCTTGTGTCCACTTAGGAGTCAGGCAGGCCTGGCTTCCGAGCCAGTGTGCATCCATCCTTCAGCCTCGAGGTTCCTCTCGTCGACCGTCCCGGACACACACTTGCGCCCCAACCACTTGCCATGAGGCCGATTAGCTCAGATGAACAGGGGCAAAGCCCCTGGGGTGCCAGGAGATAACACGGTTGGTTTTTATTACGGATATTTAGATTTAGACACTAACAAACAGAAGGCTTCAAAATTGGGGGGATCAGGAAATTGTTCAGAAAACCTTCCCCCTAAAGCTTCTCCGCAGGACAGTGTACCCTCCTGTGGAAAGCCTCTACGTGACTTCCCATGTCGATAGTCGTAATCGATGTCCCCTATATTATGAACACCGTCTTTGGGATTAAAAAAGAGAACAGTTATCAAATAGAAACAGAAGTTTCGCTCACTTTAAACATTAATTTTAATGCCCATAAAAATTTTACCTTGGTTGTTTTGTATGTGCGTAGTCAAGAGGAGTATATATTTGTGATAGAATTGAATGAACGCCCAAAGCAATCAACTGGAAAAACCTGTTCATTTTAGTTTAGAAAAAGCATTTGATAAATAGGCAGAAAAAAAGAGGCTGCTATTGTAATCATTAATGTATGAGAAGCTGCATTGCAGGACAAAAGAAATACCTGTCTCATAAATGCACGACAACACTGTACAAAGAATAAAAGGGATCAAAAAAATTGTTTCACCCTGTCCCGAAGGTAAACATTTTTAAATGTACTACGTGCGAACAGGTTTTTAAAAATTAATGGATTCGAAAAAACAGACTCACAACTATAGAGGACAATCTGGTGGCGGCCGGAGGGGAGGGGGGTTGGGAGGTTGGGAGAAAGGGGTGAAGGGTTAAAGAAGTATAAATGAGTAGTTGATAGATGGTCACAGGGACGGGGAGCACGGCAGAGGGAACGCAGTCAGCAGTAATTTAATAGCTAGGTGGAGGGTCAGAGGAGAGAGCAATTAGGGGGATCATTTTATAAACGATATAAATGTCTAACCAATGTACTGTATACTCGAAACTAATAAAAAATAAATTTTTTTAA
>NW_006436282.1:23110010-23123447 GCF_000325575.1 Pteropus alecto
ATTCATTCTTAGTCTACTCTTGTATTTCTGTGATTTGCATTGTCTCGCTCTCTCTCCTCTTCCTCACAAACAAGATATTATACAAAATGACCAGCAGGGGGAGGTGACATTGCATCCTGCTCCCACCATCTCTCACACCCCAGCAATGGAAAAAGACAGACAGAGGAGAGGAGGAAAGAGGTAAGGAGGAGGGGGCTCCAGCTGAGTACGGACATGAGTTTCCCTGTCCTTGAGTCCAATCGTTTCTTCTTTGGACACCACAGATCTCTAAAGAAAGAAATAGAGCAGGGATTTTTTTTCCCCTACATTTTTGCTGCAGAAACTGATGGGCTGCTTTCGAAGTAGGGTTACAAAGACCACCGCGAATGCTGAGAACAGCAGCAACCACTAGAATGTTTGGCTTGGAGAGGCACAGCGACACTGTGGTCACTGTTACACCTGCAGCAGAGGCTGCCTCCCCACTCACGGGCTGTCTCCTCTCCCACCACCCTATCCAAGGATGGGAATTGCTGACCTCGATCCAAGTCACGCCAGGAGAGGCAGGAATCGAAATCTCGGTCAGTCGAATACTAGGAGAGCCGTCTCTACCCAGAAGGAATTTAAATGTTTCTACCAACATTATTTTTCCAGACACGGATCCGATGCCACACTTCCCTGTTTAAAAAGGTCTGCAGTGATGTCCCAATGCTCCAGCTACTTTGGCCTGGTAGCAAAAACAGGGCCCCACCTATTCTTCCCAGCTTCTGGGAGTTCCGAAAACATCCTTCGGTGCCCAGCCACAAGCTCTAAACTGACGATTGCCAAACGCAGCCCACACACTCTCCTCCTTACTGATGCTCCTGGTGTGACTTGGATCGAGGTCAGCAATTCCCATCCTTGGATAGTGAGCCCTCCCCACTGCTCCCCCTGGCCAACTCCTACCCTAAGATCCAGGTGGACCCATTCGTCTCTGAAAAGCCTCCCTGATTCCCACCACCCCTTGTCCATCCCACAGATCTCTGCCCATCTGCCCGATCCCTCTTGAACTCTTCAAGACTAACGGTTCTCCAACTTCAACGGGCACCAGAACCACCAGGAAGTGTTTGTTAAAACAGACAGCAGATTCTGATTCAGTGAGTCTGGGCAGAGGCCTGAGAACGTGCGTTTCTAACAAGTTCCCAGGTGATCCACTGAGGATGCTGGTCTGGGGACCTTATGTTGAGCATAGCTGCTCTGAACCATAAGCTACTCCACCCAAGGCAAGGATCTCAACTCTTCATCTTTGTATTTCCAGCCTTTTGAACAGCGAATGGCACAAAGAATAATGCATTCAGTCACTATTTTCAGAAGTGAATGAAGTCGACTGCATCGATATCAAGTGTCAGAGACGGCTTAGTGGATCTAGACCTCAGACTGGCTTCCAGAGGACTATAAAAAGCCCAAATGTGGTTCGTTTGGCCTCGCAATTTTAATTGTTAAACAATTAGTTGTCTATGTTTAGAAATCAAGAGATTTCAAGTAGAAATGCCAACTGTCGGCTTCTCTCCATAACCGAAGGACTGTCCAGTCCCTCAGGCCAGCAGTGGATCACCACCGAGACGCTCCGTATGGGTGGTTCTGCCTCCTGCATGTTCGGGGAGCAGCTCTTTGCCGAGGGGCATTGGGCTTTCTACACTCCCCGTATAGGCCAGAAGGCAAGTGACAACAGGACCTCTTAAAGAGTAAAACTAAAGAATGAAACTAAAACTCCACAGAGACCAGCACTACAAAAAGTGGTTGTGGCCAGGTTTGCTCAGCCCTCTGTCCCCAGCCCATGACTGTCCAGACATCCTGAAAGGACCGTCCAGACACACGTGAGCTTCCTGATCGGCAGTGGCTTCCTACGCTACTATCTGCCTTTTATTTTAAAGAAAATACGCAGCAAGCTTTAACGATAAAGTGCCATAAAATTGATCAGGTACAATTCACAGCTTGAATTTGGCAAGATCTCATAAAAATGACTATGTAGATCTGAAGAAAGTTATCCATGTCATCCTGTTGGGAAAAGCACAGCAACGGGTACACATCAATGATTCCGTGGATGTTGGACCATGTGTCTAGGATACATGAGAAACCAGTAGAAGGGTGCGCACCACACAGAGTAACGGTTACTTCTTCTGTGCGCTGGCATGCGGAGGGATTTTTAGCCTTTTGTGTTCTTTTCTATATAAACCCAATGGTTTAGGATAAGCATGTGACATAGTTATAATCGGGAAAAATGTTTTTATTAAAGAGGTAGGAAACAGCTGACTCTTATTCAATATATATAATTTTGGAAAATGTATATCTAGTATGTTTTAGATTCAGATTTCAGAGCAGTCTTCGATCACAGAATCCAGGGACTTCCCTTCTCCAGCCTGAGAGTCCACCACCCTCACTGACTTAAATGAATCTCCCATTGCCCTCTCCAGCTGGTTCCACACATTCTAAGTCAGTGGTTTGCAGCCCTGGCCACACACAGTAAATCGCCCAGAGAACTTCATACATCTTCATCAAAGGAATATTTAGGGAGGAAGGTGTGGCTCAGATTCCTTCAAAAGTAATTACTCCTATTCAGTTCAAGACACTATTGTTTTGTCATTAAAATCCTGAACAGGCGTGCCTCCATTTTAAGAAAAATCAACCTTTAAGACTGCAAACATAACTATGGGGATCGATTAGCGGGCGATTGCTCACACTGCGAAGGGTTCTCTATGAAGAGAGTCACTTTGTGTTGCCTCTAGCCTTCAACGCACAGACTGAGCACCACCTGGGAGCTTGGCAGTGGGTTAGACTCTGGGAGCCCTGTGACAACCGATCCCACTCAGCCTTGACGGACAAGCAAGTTAAGGAGGTGAACTGTGCCTCTCTGTGTGATCAGCTAGGGAACCAACTTTAAGACGATGACGACGATGGTGGTGGTGATGATGATGTCACCGTTGCCACCAAACCCTTGGCCCCATTCCTGAACCACTAAACCAGAATCCCTATAAGTGGCGACAGGATTCTGGGTTTTACTCAACTGCCTCAGAAGCTACAGCCTCAGAAAGGAGCATTCTAAATGCAGTGTTCCCCCGGTACATGTGCTGCATGTTCCCCACCCTCCAAAACTGGCCAGAAACAAATCTTAAAGTCAGGACTTGCCATGTAGCCCGGTGGGAGGGAGGCAGGTGAGACAGGAAGTTAACTCAGAGCAATGGGTGTTCCAACCACAAGCAAAGAAGGCGGGTCCGATGTCCCAGCTTAGCCACAAACAATCCAGGCCATCAGAACAGCACAGGGGAGCATGGTCCAAACAGTGGTGGTGGTGGCCTGAGCAGGTGCACGCTGCTTTGTAACCAAAAGTAGCACCCAAAACACTGCCACCCTTGTTTTGAAAGCCTTGGCACCTGGGTGAGCGTAAATGCAGCTGGCGTGCTGGGTGCCAGGGCAAACACACAGTGAGCAAGCTGGCACCAGGAAGAGCCTGGCTTCCTGCAAGGTAGTCTGCCTGGCATGCTGGCTGCCTGCTGTTTTGCCACAAGCTCTGGGGCTGGCCCAGGGACCCTTCCAAGGCAAGGTCCTCTGGGAAGCTTATTGACTGAAAAGCCAGGCACAAGGGGCTCCCAGGGAAGAAAGCCTCGGAATGAGGTTGCAGGCGTCTTCCTGGTTTCTACAGAAGGAGCAACTCAGGGTTGCTCACAGATGTTTGGTCTCACCTCACTTGGCCTTCAACTTGCGAAGACGTGGATGCAAGGAGAACCGGATGGAATGCTGGGAGAAGGAGACTTGGTCCAAGATCATGAACTATCTGTGCTTAGCTACGGCCTTCTGAGTAAGGCCTTCCATGACCACCTTATTGACTGCAGCTCCCAACCCTCCTCCTCCTCCGCCCCATCCCCCTTTCCTGCCCTGTACCTCCCCACAGCACTTAACACCATCTCATATGCTTGACACTTCAGTCGTTGGGTTTATAGCCTTTTCCCTTCCACTGCAGTGTAAGCGCCACACAAGCGTGAATTCTCTGCCAATGAAAATACTTCTGTGTCCCCAGTGCCTAAGTGCCTGGCACACAATACTCATTGTACGAATCAGTGGCCAGCCTCCTACTAATCTGCCATGGAGCGTCCAGTGGGGGCCAAGAATCGGGAGACCTGGAGAAGGGAGATGCAAGGACGTTAACTCACACTGAGCACTTTCGTGTGTTGTAAGTGTCCACTCAGCCCTTCGGAAATATTTATCAAAAACTGACGAAACTGCAGATACCCGATGAAGCTGCAATCGACGAGTCATGGCCCCTGCCTTCACACTGAGCAAGACTGTCATTCTCATTTGATAGACAAGAGGGCATTAGAGCTCAGAAGGGTCAGGTGACTTTTCGAAGACCTCACAGCTGTGTGGCAGAACTCCGATCCAAACCCAGGCGTGCCTGGCTCCCAAGCCCTGTCCCTCATGCGTCTACCCCACTGAGAGCCACATACCAGCCTGCAGAGAAAGGGGGCGGTCCCCTGCCTGGGACCTCGTCCATGGCACAAGCCCAGGAGATTGTCAGCAGACAGAGGTGGGCACGGGAGACCAGGACTCACAGAGATGGGATCCAGAAAAGGGAGATGCTAATTCCAAAGGGTGGAGCTTCGCCGCCATGCTCACGCAAGAGCCCCGGCCACCAAGTGTCTCCCTGACCCTATTAAACCTTCCCTGGGTAGAAAATAGTGACGAGAGAACAGAAGCGAGAATCAGATTCATCTCAGCAAGGAAAGCAGTACGACTCACTACAACGGCCTCTGGGGGGCAAGACCTATTCTCTTCAACAGGTGAGCAAACTGACATTCCGAGACATCGAGTGGCTTGTCCAAGTACAGGCCAAGGCCAGGGAGCAGAGTCGGCAACGTCATCCACGCTTCCAGGTCCGAGCCCAGAAATCTCAGGGAAGGGGACGCAGTCCATCTCTTTAATGCCCACATAGTGATTTGTCAGGGGTCAAGCAAAGGGTTCGGCTTCCTTTGCCCCCCTCCCCCGCCCCTGGGTATGATAAATATTGATGTTTGATAACCTCAGGATCTGTTAATCATGAAAAATGAGCAACTCCGATTGGTGATGGCCCGATCGAGTGCTGTGTTGGAAAGGCTCCTGATGCCAAGTCAGAGCTCAGCACGATGCGTCTGTGACACATCACTAAAGCCTGCCAGGGGCGGGCTGGGGGAGGCGCTGAGCTTCCCGACGTGGATTACTGGCGTCGTGGCAAAGCGAATTTATCGCAGTACCTGGTATTTCCACGGAAACCACCTGACCAAGTTCCTGGGCCCTGACCTCGGGGAGCCTGAGACAACGTTGGGGACCCATAGCGTTAAGACATGACATGGCCCAAACTCTGCTGGGTGCCAAGTGAAGGGTCTTCGTTCTCAGAACACAGAGGTCGTGGTGGCCTGGACTGAGGAGCCCCCGGGCCAGGTGAGAGTTACTGAGATAGAGAGGGTGGTGGAAGCTGCTCCAGTGAGAAGGAACGGGGCGTGGCGCCTTCCAGGACCTGGGCGCAGTCTGAGATGGGCCAACTGAACCGTATCTGTCCCTGCCTCAGGCAGGAAAAGTCTTTCGCTGAGGGAAGGAGTAGTAAAAATCAGTGACAGGAGCACATTCGTATCTCGACACTTTATAAAAACGCCTCTTGCTGCCACTCTGCTTTCTTTCCTATTCCCATCGATAAACGCATCGCATCTGCAGACGGAGATGTGTGAACACGCTGTAGATTCAGGTGCTGCTGCACCAGCCCAGGGTCAGCAGTCACTCCAGAGCCCTGCCACCGACACGGACCAGTGTTCTTTTTCATGGTGACAGCCTGTGAGGCTCTGTCCAGCCCACCTGGCTGATACGCTGGCAGCCACCACGAACATGGGGCTGCAGGACAGCTGGCTCACGTATCGCCTGATGAACCAAAGCAGTGCCTATACAGCGCCCCCTACTATTCTGGCCTCCTTAAAACACCTCAGTTGAGCAAACCAGCCAAAAACCAGCCACTAGCAATTAACCGGGATCAGAAATGTGTGAGAGTACAATCTAGTATCAAGATGGCTGCTCGAACAAGGCAAAGAAAGGAAGTATATGGGAGGAGGAGGCGGGTTACTAAAATGTATTAAGCCCTTAATTTATGCCGAGCACTGGCAGACACTTTAACCCATAGTGTTTATTTACTTTTCACGCCATCCCACAAGGTGAGTATTATTATTCCTCTTTTCCGATGAGGAAGCCAAGGCTTAGGAAAGTTAAATAACTTGCCCAAATCAGGGCTAACAAATGGGAAAGGTGGGATTGAAACCCAGTTCCGTGAGCCCATCTCTTCTGTCAACGGTTCACAGGGCTAGAGAGCACATTAAAAGTCGTCTGACCCAACAAACTGAGGGTCGCCAGATGGCATGGGGTGGGGGCTGGGTGACAAAGGTGAAGGGATTAAGAAGTACAAATGGGCAGTTATAAAAATTGTCATGGGCAGGTAAAGTACAGCACAGGGAATGTAGTCGATAACATTGTAATCACTACACATGGCGCCAGGGGGGTACCAGACTTATCGGGGTGATCACTTCGCAAGTTATATAAATGTCTAATCACTATTTCGTACACCTGGAACTGATACAATATTGTATGTCAACTGTAATCGAAAAAAAAAATTTAATGAAGAAGAAAGTGGTCTGGTCTGACCCCACAGGTCCTGCGTGGATCCCATCCAACACCCCAAGTGAGTGGATGGCCAGCTCACGCCTGACTCGCCCAGCCTCAGGAAGCTCTTCTTCATGATGATGAACTCTTTCCGAAGGTCATCCTCTACCCCCCACAGAATAAACCTGATTTTCTCTCCTCCTGAGGGTCGTTCCAACATTTGATGATGACTTCCATGGCTTCGGCCCCTGAGCCCTGTGTCCCCCAGACTGACAAGTCCAGTTCCCTCCTCATTTGACAAAAGCATCCCTAGGCGTTTACCGACAAAAATAAAATCCATTACATCATTGCCAAAAGAAGAGAACATGCCTTTTTTAAATAAGCTTCAGCAACCCACTGCTTCATGACATCTCTTTCCACAATATTCTCCAGGCTAAGCCAAATCTCCACCTGCTCAGGCAAGTCTCTCTTTCTGCTTGATTCTCAGGAGACATAAACGGCACCCGCGAGCCATTTTCCGCACTGCGTCTTCAGAAGCCATCCGCAGGGGCTGGCGTTTTCCAGACTGGCACTGGCTGCCAACTGAAGCACCACATCCCAGACTTCCCTGTGCATAAAGATCACTTAACGATCTTATAAAAATGCAGATTCTTTCAGGTGGTCTGGGTGGGGCCTGGGATTCTGCATTTCAAACAAGCTCCTGGGCGATAGCAATGGTGCTGGTCCAGAAACCTCACTCTGAGTAGCGAGGCATTAAAGGACATCGCTACTCCACTTCGAAAAGGAGCAGCGAGCACACTTTCTAAGCTCACTGGAAAACCGGTGCGTGGTTTTGAACGTGCACGCTGTGAAATTTCATGTCCAATTCCCCTGGTTTCTTTCAGCAATTTCGTGAGAAAGAACAGTTAATAGCACGACTTTGAAACCTACTTAAGGACAGATACTGACAGTGTGTGCCTGTGAGGAGGACGGTCCAAGCAGAGAGGGAGAGGGGAATGCCCCACTCCACAGGCAGTCTGAACGAGGAAATCACTACCAGGTGCGGTAGAGCAGGGGGCCGAAGTCCAAAACGAACAGAGCTCCTCGGATCCCAGCTAAGAAGTCACGGTCACAGCCAGGACTAACGAGAGCAGCTCTATTTTTAATCCAAGCTCTCTGCAGCACTTTGAGCTCGGGAGAGTTCGCCTCCGCGCATGCACCTCCCAAACGTGACTCGGGGGTGCGCCGTGCAGCAGCAGCATCCATCGCTCATCGCGTCATCGTTACCAAGTGGCCGCAGGCCGAACAGATCAAACGCATCGAATAAATAAAGTAGGCGCAGGACACCGGGCCCTTGGGCGAGGAACTCGGATGCCCCCTGGGCCGAGCTCGTCACCGCAGAGCCCGCGTCTTCGCGTACTATTTCCCTCCGGCCTAGCACGGGGCCTGGCGCAGGCGGGCCGGGCAGTGCAGGGCTGGTGAATGAGAGGTGGATGCTGGTCGTGAAGTCACAGAGGCCCCGGGTGGAGACAGGCCACATTGCTCAGAACCCTCCTCTTCCATCTGGAAGTAACAGGCTTGCTACCGACCAGGGAAGGGCTCGCTCTCAGCTTGGCGATTTACCTTCTAAGCTGGGTGGAAGTTCGGGGGCCACGCGGGAGTCACAGATGGGAGGCAGATGTGTTGAGTGTGGCAAGCACAGCGTTTAAAAGTCAATGACCTGGATTCCCCAGGGAACATCTCACCACAGCCGCATGGATCCCGGCTGCTCTCACCAGGCCCACTTCCTTCCTGCTGCCCACCTGAGACGCAGGCATGCATCTGGGGTCCCTCGTGCAGATGACCCCAGCATCCTCCCAGGACCTCCTAGTGCCCTTAGGGATCCCAGTAGTCGTGACACCCTTATGGCCCCTTCCACACGCTGAGTGCCAGTCTAAGCACTTTACTCACGCTGACTCGGACAACCCTCGTAACAGCCCCTTCGTCACCCCACTTCACAGACGAGGTAACTGAGGCACAGAGAGCTTAAGCGACCGGCCCAAGGCCAGCCACGTGGCAGAGCCAGATTCACACGTGGGCCATCTAGTTCCAGGACCTCGTTCTTAACCACTGCTTCCAGCTGGTCAGTGGCAGAGCCAGATTCACACGTGGGCCGTCTAGTTCCAGGACCTCGTTCTTAACCACTGCTTCCTACAGATCTATCTCCTCCCTCCCACAGCAGCCTCCTCGCCTTAAAGGTCTCAACCTGAATGGCATGTCCTGACCACCGGCCCACCTCAGGCGCCTGTCAGTATCTGGGATGACCACATTTGTCCATCACAGACACCAGACACAAGACACGAGTGGGCACAAGCCCGCTGGGGGCAGCTCCCACCAGTCCTCGTCTCTGTACCTCCAGGACTGAGACAGCGCCTGGCTCAATGGCCTCCTCGAACATCACCCACCAGCTCCCGGATGTATGTTGCTGTCTTTCAGTCATCCGTCTGGTCCTATCTTATAGTGTCATCTGTCTTTCCCCAAGGCCTTCCCTACCGGAAGTAGCTCCAGCGTCATCTCGCCCTCCACGCCCCTGCATGCCGCCCCCCCATCTCCAGGCGGGTCCCGCTCGGGAAACTGTCTCACCCCAAGCCCTCATTCACGCCCTTCCCTTGATCTTCATGTCCTTCTCCACTGTTCCCAACTAATGAATGCCCACCCCTCCCCTCCCCCGTGCATCAGGCCCCAAAGGCAACCACCCCTGGGGAATGAGTCCCTTTGTGACACTGCTCCTGCCTTCTGGACGCCAGCTGTCACCGGGGCAGAGAGAAAACCTGTAGGCGTCTGTGTCCCACAGACCTGACCTGGAACCCGGGCTCTGCTGCTGTATTTACAAACCTCTCTGAGCCACTTTCCTCACGTGCACAATTAAGTCACAATACTTAACCTCTCAGGGTTGTCACTTCTAATAAGGACACTGATCCCATCATGGGGCTACACTCTCATGGCCTAATGACCTCCCAAAGGCCCCACCTCAAAATCACCATCACATTAGGGCTTCAATTTAATTTGGGGAGGGACAAAATTTGCAGTCTTAAAACTTCAAATGCAGGAGGAATAAATACCAGAGCTGGTGCTCTTGGTGAGGAGAGCCCATGACTCCTTAGCCAGGGGCCACAGGGGCCACAGGGGCCTACGTCCCAGCTCCCCTGCCTCTGCGGATGACGCAGTGCTTCTGCCCTGACCACGGAGTAGAGCAGGACTAGGCACAAGCAGCCTGCGTGGCTCCGCTCCGTGCCCCGCCCCTGTCACCATGTGGAAGTCTCTTTAGGGTCACCCCCAGGCGGGCAAGGGCTCCTTGCAGTCTGCGCTACTCTTCATCTCTGGCCCTGGCTCTCCTGAGCCGCCCCACTGCCTCGCAACAGTGACGCCATTCTGTGCCCTAGGTGATCACCCCGCCACTAGGGGCTCGCCTTTCCCTCTTGAGGGGCAAACAGAGTTCGCATTCCAAGGCATCTTGAAATGAGCTCCCAAGACAGCAGCGGAAGCTGCAGCCAGCTGACAGGATGTGATTCCAACTTCCAAGCCCACCTGGGAAACACTAAGCTGCCACCTGCTGCACTTCTGGAGGGGGAGGTGCTTTGGGCCCTGAAGACCACATCCCAGGAAGATTATTCTTAGAAAAAGAAAATGGAAAGTTACATTTGCAGAACAACTACTCTGTACAAGCCCTGAGCTTTTTACACACACCTCTATCCTCACCCCTACCCTGTGAGACAGGCATCTCTACCTTCTTTTCCTAGGTGGGTAAACACAGGGCCAAAGAGATTGAGCATGGCCCAAGGACACGTACAGCTATTCTGTAGAGCTGGGCAGGTTGTACACTACACAATTCTAAGAAACACAAGTCTCATCATAGTCGCCATAGATTTCTATATTTATCCTGAAAAGTTTCCAACAGAAAGTGACTTCAGAAGGGACACCTTTTTCTAATTCACACCAAGGCACATATGGGTCAGCCATGTTTCTACCAGGTCACCACCTCTGAGCTGGTCAGTGGGGATGTGACTCTGCATCTTTCTGTCTCCAAAGCCCTTGCACTTGCCACCAGGCCTCTAACATTCCCTGGGGTAACTTCGAGCATCCCCACATCGAGGTCTTCACAATTCTACTGGCAGAGACGCAGTCACAGGCCTCCAGACTAAGCCAGCTGGAAAAGATATTGGCAATCAATAAACTGTCTTGAAATCTTCCCAGGCATTGGAAGAGTACAAGGCCCGGATTGGGGAAGAGAGCTGCCTGAGATCACACAGCGGGGTGCCGCACAGCGGGGTGCCGCACAGCGGGGCGCCGCACAGCGGGACATGCGCCTCGTGCACCTGAAGGCAGGTCTGGCCCTGGCATAAAGGTGTTCTCAGCACAACCACAGACGATCAGGACGAGAGTACCTAGGCTAGTCATCTCAACTTCCTTTTGCATCAGAATCACTTTTTCAACTGCAGGCGAAGGCAATGCGTGAAGGATCTCGAAGGAGCGTCCCTCACCGAACAACGTTCTGCAGTCCAAGCTTAAAGACTGGAGGGAAGAGGGAGCCGAAAAGGCTACAGCTCAGAAGCCTCTCCAGAATAGGTGAAAAGTACGTTCCTCCGTAAGCCTGTCAGGTCCTGGGAGGGAAACTGTTGCTACGTGGAAGCTTCTAGACCCTCCCTGGTGGCTCTCAAGGTGGCCATCGTCCACCTTGAAGGGAAGACTCCGATTCTACAGAGGTCCCCCTGGGAGCCCCTGAAAACCATGGCGACAGCCCCAAAGTGACAACTCAGTTCTATCTTGGCTCCAGCCAGGGCGACGGGAGCCAAGGGAAAAGGGACACAGGGAGGAAATCCGAGCACTTAATTTGCTATTCCGTGGAAGATGCCAATTAAAACACTTCCGAGGCTGCCGTTCGGCCCTGCCTGTGTTCAACTGCCTCGTTAGCAGCTCCTCCAGATCCCCAAGGCCGGCCACCCAGCTTCCTTTCAGACAATGGAGCCCACGTATGCCCAAGTGAGGCTAAAAGGCATGACGGACTTAAAGACCTAGAAGCTCAGAGCCTGCCCCTGGACACTGCAGTTCAGGGAGGGAGAGTGACCTGGCTGAAATCACTCAGCTGGTCCTTCCTGGCTCAAGTGCATTCATGAAGGGACATTCGAGACATCACTGGAAACGGTGACTCCCACCTTGCAGGAACCTGGTCCACCCGTTTCCAGCTTGAGTCACTGACACCGCCCGTGTGCACAGCTCGTTACAGGCGGGGAAGACCCAGAACTCTGGACTCCCAGGTTCCACACTTTGCTCAGCCCAGGAGAGACAAGGCCACCGAGTTACCTGAAAATTGATGTTGGAAGAAGCCTCTAGTGACCACTAACAGGCCTCCCTGTACAGCTGTCCTCTACTTTAGCACACTTCCGTTAGACTTAGAGCCCAATTTTTATCCGGTAGGAAGGCCAGCTTACTATTTCACAGGAGCTCGGTAAACCTTAAAGCCAGCATGTTTGTATAATTATTTAAAAGAAAAACACATGAAAAAAAATGTAATATTTTTATGATGTTAATAACATGAATACGAACGTGGGCGAAATAATAGTAAATAAACACCAGAGCCTACGCCAGTTACCAAACTGAAAGCAAAAATGTGTTTTTTTAAGTATGCAGCTTAAGCAAATTGTGCTTATCACAGAAGCGTAAGAATGACATTAGAGAGCCTATTAATACCATAATTTAGCATACTAAAAGATTAGAGAAGAAAACAAAATAACATATTAATAGGTATAGAAAGGGTCTTTCGAAAAAGTTAAGACTTATTCATGATTAAAAGAAAACAAACAAAAAAAAAAATGAGGTCTGGCTCCAAGTAAGATGGAGTAAATGCACCCCACCCTACCACTCCTACTGGGTGTAGCCACAGAGCCTGCAGACAATGCATGGAGAGCCTATTTGAGGACTCAGGAAGTAAACAGTAGCAAGCAGATTAAGGGAAAAGATAAGAATTTGAAGTACTACCACCAAACCAGTGGTAAGTTTTTTGGTTTTTTCCTCTATTATCCCCTGGCCTTGCCTGAAGGCAGTCCAGTGGATACCAACAAGAATAAGGGGTGGACATCACCATGAAGTGGGCATCGGCATGAATAAGGATGATCCAGATGAATCCTTCCGGTTCTGGCACAAGATTGGGAAGTGAATGTCCTAACGCTCTATGTAGGGGAAATCCATGTATTTGTGTATATGTATGTGTGTGCATTCTCTTGTGCCCTAGCCCCTAGAAACCCATAAGCCCTTAAGACTCTGAAGGAAGAGCATCTTCCTCTCTGATCAAAGGAGCTGTGGTCCCAAGAGAATGGAGTAAACTCTCACTGCATTATTTTTCTCTCTCTGTCTTCCTACCCCTTGGCCTAGAATTCAGATACAGTCGTGGGAAATGAGAAAATTTTAAATAAAGCAAGTCCACTCTTAGATACATACACAAAAGGTTGAAAGCAGGGCCTCAAACAGATACTTATACGATGTTCACAGTAGCATTATTCATAATAGCCAAAAGGCAGAAACAACCCAAGTGTCCATCAACAGATGAATAAATAAACAAAATGTGATATAGCTATACAGTGGAACATTATTCACTCGTAAAAAGGAATGAAATCTGATACATGCTACAAGTATGCACCTTGAACCTTGCAGGACATTTGGTCCTGTCTAAAACATCCATGGAGACACTTGGTCCGTGATTGATTACAGACTACAAACACTGAAGCTTGTTCAAACTGTATGGACATTATTTTTCTCGTAATTCATCAGGAACCTTGGATTTCACATTGATTCTTG
>NW_006436282.1:23123471-23128253 GCF_000325575.1 Pteropus alecto
ACTCTGAGGTCAATGAGCTACTGCTCATGAGTATGTATCAACACGATCATTGGCTTGATATTCATTCTCTCTGCAAACAGTTTCAGTGATACGGATCGATGGTGGCCATATTTGAGTGTGACCGCCAAGAACGTCAGTGAAAATTTGTCCATGGCTCCGTTGTGTTCATCTTTTCACACTTCAAGGACCTGTCGGCACGGATCAAATGTCTCCGTGGACATGTTGGGGACAAATGTCTGCTAATCACCTTAAAACTATACACCTTAAAATAATGCTAAGTAATAAAGCCAGACACAAAAGGGCAAATGTTGTATAATTCCCCTTATCTGAGGTACCTAGGATAGGTAAATTAATAGAGTTAGAAAGCAGAAAAAGATTACCAGAGGTGGGGGGAGCAGAGAATTGGGAGTTATTGTTCAATGGATCCAGATTCTGTTTGAGAGGATGAAAAAAGATCAACATCATTCACCATTAGAGAAATGCAAATGAAAACCACTCTGAAGTATCACTACACACCTCCTGGGACGAGTAGGATGGCTAAAATAAAAAATTTTGACAATTCCAAGTGCTGATGAAGATGCAGAACAACTGAAACTCTCGAACTTTGCCAGTGAGAATGCAAATGGTACAGCCACTCTGGAAAACGGCTTGGGAGTTTCCTATCATTATAGTTACACGTACATTTACCATAGGTATTTACCCTAAAGACACAGAAACTTATATGACACAAAAACCTGCATACAAATGGTCATGCAGCTCTATTCATAATCATCAAAAACTGGAAACAACCCAAATGTCCTTCCGTGGGTGACTGGACAAACAGACTGTGGTTCATCCATACGGGGGGATGCTGCTGAGCCATGCAAAGGAGCGAGCCACAGGTACATGCGATGTGGGTGGGTCTCACAGGCATTCGGAGTGCAAAAGCCGGTCTCAAGTTATACACTGTCTGATTCCATTCACGTAGCATTCTTGAAAAGAATAAAATTATAATGGCAGAGAACAGATGGGTAGTTGCCAGAGGTGAGGGGTGAGGAGAGGGTTTGACTGTAAAAGGAAAGCATGAGGGATTTTTCTGGGGTGACGGAGCAGTTCTATACCCTCACTATGCTAGTGCTTACACGAATCTAAGCCTGTGTTAACATCTTCAGAACTGTACACCAGAAAAAATTCTATGTCAATTTAAAAAATAAAATTCACAAGAAAACAAACAAACAAAAAAATCTCTCAGCAAACTAAAAAGAAAAAAATTTTTTCTTCATCTGATCAAGAAAATCTACCAGACACAGCAAACATTCTTCTTAGTGGTAAAAAATGAAGAATCCCTTTGAAGTCAGGAATGAAATAAGCATAGCTACTATAATCACTTCTGTTCAACCACAGGCAAATAATTAGAATTAATAAGAGTCAAGTAAAGTTGTCAGATTTAGGGTTAACAATAAAACTCTATATTGCCTTGCTTTACACCAGCAATGTACAACTCAGACATGTCATTTGTCAAATGACAATCTTCGACAACAGCAATATAAATTTACAAGGTGCCATGGAACAGATCGAGCTAAATCATCGAGACCATTCTGCCCTCTACTGGGTTTTTACTCCCAAAGACTTGAAAACATATATTTGAAAAGATATTTGCACACCAATGTTCATAGTGGCATTATAAACAGTGGTCAGGACATAGAAGCCACCGAAGTGCCCTAAGATAGATGATTGGATAAAGAAGCTGTGGTACATATATACAATGGAATATTACTCAGCCATAAGAAGAGATGAAATATGCCATTTGTGACAACATGGATGGACCTTGAGATAATCATGCTAAGCGAGATAAGCCAGACAGAAAAAGTCGAAAACCACATGATATCACTTATATGCGGGATATAAATCTAAAAGCAACAAACAAACAGGACAAACATACAGAGACTCATGGACATGGACAATAGACTAGTGGTTACCAGAAGGTGGGGGAGAAGGGGGAGGGGGCCTGTAGATAAGGTAAGAGGGGTCAAATATATAGTAACAGAAAGAAATCTAACTATGGGCGGCGAACACACAATGTGATATGTATATACCTTAGTGTTGAATTGTACACCTGAAACTTACTGGATTTCGTTAACCAATGTCACCATAATAAAAATAAAATCAATAAAATAAACTTTAAAAGACCAGTATGAAGAAAATTATAAAATTTTATTAAGAGTTATTAAGAAGGTCAAATCTTTGCCATGTTCATGAATGGGAAGACTTGACAGCATAAAGATGTCAGTTCTCTCTTAATAAAAGTGTGCATTTTAACTGTATAAGTATTTGCAAAGCACTTATAACAGTGCCTGTACCTAATAAGTGATATATAACTGTTGTTGAACAAATAAATCAAAATTCCAACAAAGTTTTTCATGGAACTTGACAAGCTTGTTCTAAAATTTTTAAGGCAGAACAATGGTCCAAAAACAGCCAAAGCAATCTTAAAGCACAGAGGTAGAAGGAAGAATAATTCTCATTCTGTCAGACATTAGCACTTAATTATGAAACCATTAAGAAAATGTTTTTACTGGCCCAGGAACAGAAACACAGACTAATGGAACAGAAGAAAGAGTCCTGAAATATTTGCTATGTGGAAACTTGATATATAACAGAAAAAGGCATCACAAATTGGTAGAGGCTTAGAACTGTTCATTATCCATACCGGAGAAAAATAAAGTCCTAATTCACACCCTTTGCGACTTTCAACTCCAGGTAGAATAATGACCTAAACACGAAAGGAAAAATTTTCAAAAGAAAATGTTATTTCCTCAGAGTAAGAAAGGATTTCTTAGGCAAAACGCAAAAAGCACAAACCTCAGATAAAGACTGAAAAGTAAACGAAGTCTTTAAAAACTTGTTTCAAAGGATTCCATAAATAAAGTTCAATATAAGCAGAATATATTTATAATTCATATAACCAATAAAGTACTAGCATCCAAAATATATAAATCAATACAAAACGACAAACAATGCAATCATTTTTAAAATTAGATAAAGTATATAAACAGGCAACTCACAAAAGAGGAAACCAAAATGGTTAATAAACATTAAAAGATGTTCGACCTAATAATCAAGGATATGAAAATTAACAGTACAATGAAATATCACCAAATTAAGTATAGTGATGTTTTCTAGAGACGGGGAAAGAAATGAGACCAGGAAGGGGTCCACGGAGAGCGTTAACTTTATGTGTAACTGTGACAGTCACTAGGTCTATTCACAAACATTTGAGTTCATCTCCTCTAGACACACACTGAGAATTCTCCACCCCTTTAAACTAAGGCAGCATGGGTGATTTCCTTCCGCCAAGTAAATGTACGTACAAGTGTCACTTGTAGGTAGAAACCTTTAAGAGTCTGAAATTAGAATTTTGCTTTCCCTTTGCCGCTGTCTGTCAGTGACAAGGATGTTCTCAGCCATCCTGTGTATGGACGTGCAGCATGAGAGAGAGGTAAGACTGTTCGCTTTGTGTTGGTTTGTTTTAAGCCACTTGGATTTGAGAGCTGTTTGTTATAGCAGCACGACCTATCCCGCCCTGACAGAGTAGCATTTTATTCCTTTAAATGGGTGATGGGTGGGGGTGGCTCCATAGTGTAGCAGTTAGCACATCTGCTTTACACGCAGAAAATCCTGGGTCTGTGCCCCAGGTCCAGGCCCCGGGTGCAGGCCGCAAGCATGTGGGAGGAGACGTCCCACCTTCAGAGACCCAGTTCTTAAGTGGAAATGGCAACATCCATAGGTCAGGGGTGGAAGTGGAGGGGGGGAATTAGAGAGGAGGAAAAACTGTGTGATGGGTATGTAGACGCTTACTATATTATTCACCATACTTTGTGGGTCTAAAATAATTCAAACATTTTTAAAGTGCTTTACGGTAATGAATTATCTAGGTTAAGTACAGGATATGTATACCCTCATTCTACAAATATTAAGTGAGGGCTTACTGTGCTAGACACTGTGCTCGGTGCTCCAGGATTCAAGAGCAAACAAAAAGACAAGTCACAGTTTCGGGGAACTTAAGAGATTGGAGGCAGAAAACAAGCAAATATATTTTTAATATGTCAGATGGCATTATTTACTATGATGAAAAACAAAGTAGGGTTAAAAGGACAGAGAATAAGAAAGTACTATTTTAAACAGTGTGGTCAGGTAAGTCTCTGATAAGGAAACACTGATTCAAGAGCAAACAAAAAGACAAGTCACAGTTTTGGGGAACTTAAGAGATTGGAGGCAGAAAACAAGCAAATATATTTTTAATATGTCAGATGGCATTATTTACTATGATGAAAAACAAAGTAGGGTTAAAAGGACAGAGAATAAGAAAGTACTATTTTAAACAGTGTGGTCAGGTAAGTCTCTGATAAGGAAACACTCTGAGCAGAGACCAGAAGACAGAGATCGTCAGGGAGGGGGTGGGAGGGGGTGGGACGGGCAGTGAGGGTAAAATCCCTACGAAAACCAGGCCGGAGGCCCTTGAGTCTGGAGCTGAGTCAGACGGCTGGGAATGAGAGCAAGTAGGGCCTTCTAGACGCAGGAAGGCCGCCAGAGTAACTCAGCCAAGGAGGTATGATCTGACATACCTTTGGACAGGCTCATTCTGGATGCTGTGTGAAGATGCTTAAAAGTTGCTGGGTGGAAGCAGGGAGACCAGTTAAAAAAAAAATTACTGCAATGGTTTCCATCAAAAGAAAACAGTGGCTCGGTCAAAGGGGTGAGCTGGAGGTGTGAGAAGTGATCAGAGTCAGGATTCCAGGTATA
>NW_006436282.1:23128333-23152530 GCF_000325575.1 Pteropus alecto
TTTGGCCCAAAACTACAAGAACAGAGATGCCATTAACTGAGTAGAAAAGACGGGAGGAACAGTAGATCAGCGAGGGAGGATTAGCTTGGTTCGGCTACATTCTTTCTAAGACGCCCCATTAGATACTCAAGTGGTGACACCAAATCGGCAATGAGATATATGAGTCCGGAATTCCGGGGAGAATTTCAAACAACAGTGGTCGGCACACGCCTGGTATTGAAAGGCATGGACCGAATGAGCTCACTTCCCGGGTAAACGTAGATCGAGAAGAGATGCAAAGACTCAACCCCGAGGCAGCACAGCGAACTTAGGAGGCGGCTCCAGGGAAGAAGAACCGAAGCGAGAATCCCAAAGCCAAGCGAAGGGAGGTTTCACGGCCGGAGAGGGCAGCTGCGTCCAATGCCGCCGGGGGTCAAATGTGACGGCTGCTGAATTTGGCCAAAGTGGAGGTCGTGGGTGATCTGGCCAAAAGCATTGCTACTGGAGTTGTGTCTGGATGTGTGGCTGGTACAGGCTGAAGAAAGGAGACTGAGTCAGCACCTACAAAAACTGTGCTGAGAAATCTTTCTACAAAGGAGATCTAAGAAACGGGGCAATCGCTGGAGGACCATTTTATGCCCGTACAGAATTTCTTAATTTCTTAATTTCTTAATTTCTTTCTTTCTTTTCTTTTCTTTTCTTTTCTCTTTCTTTCTTTCTTTCTTTCTTTCTTTCTTTCTTTCTTTCTTTCTTTCTTTCTTTCAAAAAAAAACTTCCTTCCTTCCTTCCTTCCTTCCTTCCTTCCTTCCTTCCTTCCTTCCTTCCTTTCTTTTTTTTTTAAGACAGAAACTGTTAGAACGTGTTCACATGCTGGTGAGAATGATCCAGTTGAAAAAGACAACTCCGTGATGCTGTGGAGGAGGAATACTTGTAAGCAAAGTTCCTCAGAAGGTGAGAGGCGGTCAGGTCCACTGTGCACGTGGAGATGTTGACCTCGGCCACGGTCTACCCCCTGTGCCAGAAGAGAGCATGCGGGGGAAATAGAATGTGAGCACGGACGCAGGAAAGGTGGAGGATGTGGCCATGGGAGCTGTGGACGCTCTCTCCGGATTTCTTCTGCTATTTCAGGGAAATAAGAATGGCCATCGGGGAAGGAAGGATTAGGGGAAAGGAGAGAAGAGAGCCACTGAGTCAGACTGCAGGATACAAGAGTCATACGGGGGTGAGAGCTGGAGAGACGGTGATGGATGACTCAAGGTCTTGGCTTCCTAGGGTGCCTGACACAAGTTAGTTACTCCTGGTGGACAATGAGAGAGAGACCGGCTCTTAGGCGGATTGGGGTGGGGCAGTTATGAGGAGGGAGAGTGGGTCTGGCATGGATCACATAAGCACTACACTCTTGCACAATAAACATATGCATTTTTTAGACAAACGGCTCCGAGAAAAAGAGCTTTTTACAAATGAACGCTGTAAAAAGCGGCTCCACACACAGGCTGCGCCTGTCTTCCTGGCTTGACACACACACACACACACACACACACACACACACACACACACACACACACACAATCTGCAAGGCAGGGAGAAGGGGGAACGCTCGGACTAGTCCTCTGAGCCCTGTACCGATCAGCAGCCTGGGGTGATGTTTTCTAGCAGGAGGAAGCTGACGGCACTAGTTTAAAATGAGATGTGGAAATTCTCTGTGGTTTTCAATGATTCACACTTTCCTTGACCTGTCATGGGAACTGGCTCTGGGTGGACTTAAATGGTTCAAACTGCACACCAGAAACAGCAAAACAAAGGCCCCCCCCCGCCCCCTCCATCACACAGATCTGAAGGAGGGCCGGGTCTTCACGGATGCTGTGGTCAGGGCGGGGAGATGGGGCCTGGAAGTCCTTCCAACGGTCAGCTGGAAGTCAGAGTCAGCAGACCGGGGTTCAAATCCTGTCTCTTTCCTGACAGAACTCATTTACCCAAGTCTGAGTTCCTCTGACTATAATGGGGGGCGGGGGCGGGGGGAGAGAGTAATGGTATGTTCATTTGAGAGTAAGCTGGGAAGAGCAAAGTCTATTGAGTTATTATTCTGGAATCAGTGTTAGTTTTCTTTGTCACCTTCTTTCCCAAGACACACACACACACACACACACACACACACACACACACCCCGAAATCTGGGACATACAGACAACGAGAAAGAGAACAAGAAAGTTTTGGTATTCTTGATCAAGAAAAACTCTTAGACACAAGAGTTTCTGAACGGGCTGTAGAATGAAGTACATCACAAAAGCCTTTAGAGATGAGGATTTATGTGTCAGCGGGTTTCCAAGGAGACAGATTTTACAAAAGCTACTATGAGATACACTCCCTCTACGAAGGCAAGATAACACCACTCTCTTGCTCTCACGAGCTCCTTCGACGTTCTGACGACAGAAACGTAGGAGGAAGAGGCCTGAAGGCAGGATACGAGGCAGTACCCGCCACCCCCGATTTGTGGAATGAATGAATGAATGAATGAATGAATGCTGTCTTTTGCCTTCAGACAGAGATGAGAGAAGAGAAAGGAGAAGGACATGGATAAGCAGACACAGGGGACTGGAGGACGGAGCACAGAGGCAACCGAGGACCTAGCTGGACAAGCACAGGGAACGAGGCGAGAGCCCAGGCCGGCTCTGAACGCTTTCAGCGCCCCCGAAGGCAGTGTGGCCGAAATCACCCATGAAAGCTGGCCTCCGAGCCCTCTGGGTGTTCCAGAACCGACTGGAACTGACGCGGCCTAGCCCAGCCTCCTGAGCAGGCGTCTGTGCGCCCTGACCGTAAACTTGGAAAATGGAATCCACCTACGTTCCTTTTCCTTCATGGTTGTTTACTCTTTCCACCTAATCACCAGCTCCCTCGGCCTGGGGCGCTGTCTTCCAATGAGCATTCTGGGAAACACCAGCACCACCAGACAGTCCCCGCACGGAGGGGACCTTGTCAGATAACGCTGCGAATCTTCCCAGCTCCCTCCTCGTCCCGGAGGACACGCCGGCACCTTAGAAGCTCTTGCTGTTCCGCTGTAAAGAAACCTGATGAATATGGTGTTTGTAACGTATGTCCCTGTGAAACTTCCATCCATCCATCGAACGCCAGCCCCAGCGTGGTGTTCTCCTGGGAACGCTCAAAGATGGGGCTCAGATACTTTCATCCCCCAGTCACCCACTAAACAGACCTAAGCTAAAGATGTGGGATCAGCAAAAGTGAGCAAACTGCATCCTTTCTTTCCACAAATAAACATGGGAACGCAAAGATTTTTAAAAGATGCTGGCATTATGAAAGAGGTACAGACGAGATGCTGTAGGACTTCAGACAGGAGAAGGTTGACAATTTTGCTGAACCTAAAATACAGTAGGACTCATTGTGAAGACCGTCTCAATTTTAAGGTTCCTCTCTGAATGTCACGAGTGCCTAGGACCATTAACCAACACTTGGAGATTATTTTAGCCACTTTACACGTGGTTCCCCAAAACTAACATCTGCTTCCATAAATACATAGATTGAGAACCATCTCATGAATTATAAGACTGTGAGGGTTAAAATGTTGTTAATGGAAGCAGGCAAATATTTCTCAGTGTGTCAACATCCTACCTCCTGCACTGGAATTACCCAAGAAGCTTGCTAAAATGCACATTTCTACCCGGACCTTCTGGATCCAACTTTCTGCAGGGAGGGAGGGTCCCCCAGGAATCTGCATTTTAAACAGGCTCTCCCACATGGTTCTGATTCATGTTTATGTCTGAAAAATCACCAAACCCACGATTCCCAAAACTATTAAGAGTTCACAGAGGGCTTTTGGCAAAGACATGTTTTAAAGAAACCAAGAGCAGAAGTCGATGGCACCGAGTTCACGGTGACTAACGAAAAAGGAAGCCCAGGAAGAGACATGTGTCGGTCACAGGCCAGACGGAACACCAGGACCGTCCCAGAAGCTGTCCTGATAACAGCCGAGACCTTTCGCAGTCCCGCTGGCAGGGGTGCTCCCGGGCGGAAATGAGCTGCCTCAGCTGGTCACACTTGACAAGAGGAGCCATTAAAAGCATGCATTTTCAATGCAATCTCTAATGGCGCCAAGTACACTTCTGCGGGTCAGGGGGCTTTTCATATGGAGTGTCCCACTAGAGAGCGAACCCCGTGGAACACAGCTTACTGCTGGAGCACGGCTGGCGCTCTGCCTGTGTCAGCTCACGGAGTCGCAGGAAAGCCCTGCAAGGCAGGCATCTTTATCCTCACGGCGGGTGACCGGGCCAAGCTTGCACAACCAGTGTGTGACAGGGCGGGATCAGGCCCAGGTCTGAGGGACCCCAAAGGTCGTGTTCTCCCCCCAGGGAGAAAATGCACGGGCCACATGTGGATGCTAGTCCCCTTGGACATTAAATTTCTCACTGTAAATAAATAGATTGGTGGGGGCCATGGGAACCCTACCCTGGCACTGCCGTCTGTCAGGCCCAGGCAGACAGACAGACAGATCTTCTCTTTCCTTACCTTTAGCTGAAACAAGACCTAAGATACCTTCCGACCCTGAAATACTTTCCATTTATAATGTAATTATGCAATATAATAAGCTCTTGATTACCCAAAGCTGGTCCTCAGTCCATTTATGAAAAAAGCAGAATTTATTTCTGTGAACTTCACTGTCCAATGTCATTTGCTGTCCCTATCGTGGCCCAGCCCATTCCACTTCTTCCTTTCACGGCCATCCGCTCCCATCCTGTCCTCTGCTCCCTGGAGAGGGCCTAATGCCAGCCAGTGACAACCGACTGAGCGGTTTGTGCTCCACGTTCTCTTCCAAGTGGATCAAACATTGACTCTCATATTCATGATGAAATGATGAAGGAAGGGCTCTGTCGTACAGAGGGGTGGGGTGCCCACTCTCCCTGCTCCCAAGGCCAGCTAGATAATGCCAAGAAAACACAGATGTTCAGATGCTCCTGCAGGGTCCACAGTGTTTATGTGTTTAGAATCTTCTTAGAACACAGAGGAGAAGCACTCAGCAAAAGTGAGCCTGCACAAAGGTGTGGGAACATGGAAATCTGTAACTCTTATGAAGCCCTTTCATTCAAGAAATATCTATTGCAAGAGGCAGGGAGGCATGTTTGTGAAGAACAAGAGATGGGCCTTCAACCCCGGCTCTCCTAATTACCAGCTGTGTGACCTTGGGCATGTCACCTTCTCAAAGCCTCCACTTCCTCAGGTGTAAATGGGTTTAATAATAGCGTCTACCTCATTCCACTGTTATGGGAACAAGATGAGATAACGCGTATGAACAACTTCTTGTCACAATGCACAGGTAGCATTTAAGATGTCAATAGACGATGGCTCTAATTTTATTAAATGTACTGGGTGCCTTCTCTGTGCCAAGCACAATACTGTGCACTGAAGCTGAGGAGATAAATAAAACACAGTGCCTGCCTTCGAGAAGCACTCACTGGGGGAGAAAGTCATATAAAGAGATCATCATAACCTCACAGGTTCAACGGCAGAAATGCAGGTTGGTATTGTGAAGATGCAGGAGTGACCAACCTCCCTGAGAAAGTCAACGGAGGCTCCACAGAAGAGGTGACACCTGAACCTTTCCAAGAGGAGTAGGAGTTAACGGATGAAGAAAAGGGTCAGCACGTGCAAAGGCCAAGAGGCTCTCGGAGTGTGGCACGTTTGGCAATGACCAGCAGAGATGCTGGAGAGATGGAGGAGGAGACAAAGACCAGGGCTGGAGCATCGAGGGCCTTGTTGGCCAAGCTCAGGATTTTTTTATTTATTGCCAACCACGATGTCAGCTCTTCAAGGACAGGGACTTTGGTCTTGTGCATTGTTGTGTCCCCAGTGCCCCAGAACAGGGACTCACACAGTAAGCTCTTAAGAACCATTTGTTAAGTCAGTGAATTAACTTTATCGTACAGGTGATAGGTCCACCTATCACCTAGTAGGTCCACTCAGGCAAGTCGGCCTGGAGGAAGAAGAATAAGTGACACAATGAATACTAAAAAGCTCTGGCAGCGCTAAGGGTCCCCAGGGAGGCACGACAGTGGCAATGCACAGAAAGGGATGCATTTCACAGACATTTCCACAGTTGAATTAACTCACCTCAATAAATAATCGAATATACGCTATGGGCACAGACAAAGAATGGCTGTCGAAGTAAGACACATTGCCACACAGAACGGGCTTGGGTGGCCCAGGTGAGGGTGTAAAGAATAATTGGTCAATACTGTACATGTTGCATGTGAGGTGCCTGTGAGGTGTATAAGTAGAGAGATCAGTTGGAATGGAATATATGGGTCTGGAGTTTGATATAGACAATAAAGGACTACATCCAGAAACCACTGCAATGGATGAGGTCCCCAAGAGAGAGAATTTAATAGTGAAGAGAAGACCAAATCCTTTTCAAATCAGTATCATGGTCATTGAACACCAAGAATGTGAAAATCACTGGGCTAGAAATACATGTACAAGCCGGAGTCCTGGCCTTAAATGGCCTTATAATCTAGCGGGGGAGTCGAGAGGAACATATGGAGAATGAAAATAGCATGTAAAATTGAAACAACAGCTTGGGATTTCCCAGAACCTGGAAGAAAGCCTACCCAGTGAATTACAGAGATCCAAAGCCAGAGAACATGACAGAGTGACAGAGGCCCTCCAGAGGCAGTGAGCTCTGCAGAGACCTAGAAGGATAAGTAAGATTTATAAAAGGAAAAATACAACCTCTGCAAATAACCACCACTGCATCTCACCAAACGGACCAGCCAGGGCCTTTGCTGCACCAAATACTTTCTGTCCCCCATACTGTACCATAAATAACTTCTTACCACACCGATGGGCAAAATGTCACCAACACTTGGAAGGAAAAGACTTTGTGAAAGATTTCCTTTTGTTTTGTGCGTGATACATAAATACTACTGCACACGTGAAGAACAGGCATGAGACATGTTGGGCGGGGGTCTCAGCAGAGCCGTTTGTGGTAAGGAAGAGAAGTAGCCACAGTCTTCAAATATATGAAGGGCTGTCATCCAGGAGAGGGACTGGACAGATGTTGTAAGGTGCCAACAGATGGAAGCTCTTGGGAGTCAAATATTTTACATAACATTATAAAGAAGACGTCCAATAGTCAAAGATGGTTGGAAGACAGCGGGCCACCTTAGGAGAGAACATGTTCCCCTTCATCACTGAATCATCCAAGCAGGGTCTGGACAACGTATCAGAGATGCTATGGAGCAGATTCAACTATGGCACAGAAAATCTTTCCAGATCCTAAGGTTCTACGGTTCTTAGGCAAAAAAAATCTAGATTGTTTTACTGAAGCTGGTGCTTCTAAATGCTATAAAATGTGGCTGAGAGGTGTTCCCTCTCCCCTGAGGTGGGTAAATGAGACCCCAAAGAAGCAGGCATCTAACTGCAGGATCCGCTCAGCAATAAAGTCCAAGCTTTACTTAGAATGTGGAAAACACTGCCAGTGCTGTAAGTGGCTGCATGGGATGTCGGGGGAAAGGAGAGAGGCCCCTTACACACCAGTCTAATAAAAAAGCTGTCCACAGCTGTGGGACGAGGACGAAAGATGCCATTCCTGGCAGTCGATCATAAAGGGCCATCCCACCACACTCGTGACCATTGTCATCAAACCTACTTTAAACTAATTTAAACTTTTTCTTTTTAAGAACCAAGTGCCTTCCACAACTGCCATTTCACAGATCCCGCCCCCACCCCCCAAAGCCCATGAGATCGTCTCGATTTTGCAGACACAAAAAAATCAAGGCACAAAAATAAGTCAATCATCGTGTCTTAAGTCTGATGGAGTCACAACTCCTGTGCGGGAGAGGTTCTAAAATTAGCTCAGAAGGCAAAATTCACAGGTGCTCACGGATCGCCTTTGGAAATCCCTCAAGTCAGTTGTAAAGCACATTCTCTTTGGTATTATGTATACAATCCTAAACGGTGTGCAAGATAAAAGCTTGCAGCCAGGTAGAGTGGTTAATAAAGAATATACATGCAAAAGATAAATTTGGAGAATTTTAAATATATATATATATATAAACGAGAGAAAAATGAAGGTATACGGGCTTTTAGAAGTCAAGCGCACGTAAGCTGCCACCCCGCCATGTGCACAGCATGTTAAAATTCTATAGCTTTGTATTAAGATAGATGAGCTGCCCCAGGTCAGCCAGCCTGGCAGAGCTAAATGACACAATAGCTCTCATTTACAGGGCACTTACTGCCTGCTGAGCTCTGTGATGAGCACTTTATTGAATGCTTTCAACCACCTATCTATGGGGCAGACATTGCTACTGTCCCCATTTTTATAGAGACACACCCAAGGCTGAGAGGGAGCAGTAACTCTGGGCTACACACACCCAGGAAGTGGCAAAGCTGGAGCCTGAGGCTTGTCTGACTCAAAAACATGGGCTTTTAGGAGAGGCTCTCAAATTAGGTGCATGTCAGAATCACCCGGGGAGTGAGCCTGTTAAAAGTGGAGTGCCGTATGCCCACCTCAGACCAAATGATTCCAAATCCTAGCTCTCTTCCCAGGGGATTCTGATGTGGACGGTCCACAGACCGCACCTTGAGAAACCTTGCTCTGGGCTCTAACTCCCCACTTAACGCACTTTCTACAAAACCACATGTCAGCGCTGTCTTCCCAGGGCCGTGAGGGCTATTAATAAAATGCTCAACAATGATGGCGGATAATGCTAGAGCCACATCCTCTTCTCACTCATCCCTGAAGCAACAGGTCCCAAGACTCCCATAAGCACATCCAGCCTGGGGTTTGTTTTCATAATTCAGGGCAGAGTAAAGCTCCTGAAACCATGAGACCTTTTCCTGCATGAAATTCATTTCATAGTTAATCCAAATAAGCTTTTTACTTAAAAAAATAACACAACGGTTGATTTGGCTTTGGCTACAACATACCACGAAGGCATGCAGACATGGACTTGCACTTCTGAGTGGAATCATTCTGCTTCTTTGATTGAAAAGGCACATGACCCAGTGCCAGATGGTGACATTTGTACAAGTCAAGCCAGATTAAGTCAAGAGCTTTAGTGAAGCATGATGCAGATAAAGAAAATGACGGATTATGAACACACACGCGCGCACGCACGCACACACACACACACACACACACTAATATTAAATTCTTTAAACTTTGGCAGCAGATTCCCCATCAACCTATTTCTGTCCCCTGGCCCCTGCAGTCCCCAGCCCCTCACAGCTGGATATAATTCTTCATTCACCCACCTGCAGCGGGCCTGTCCACAGTCCAGGCAGATCTAGGCCTCAGTCAGGTAGCCCAGGACTAAGCCTCACCTGCCCCCTTGAAGTGGGATTAGCCCAATCTCGACACAGCATGAGCAGCCTGAAGCGTCAGCGCAGGGAAAGGTGCCATTGCCTGCCCAGCTTTCCGTCCATCATCCTTCACCTTCCACATCGAATCCATCGCCAACTCCTATCAATCCTACCTGCAGTCTGTCTGCCTCTCTCCAGCCCCTCACCGCCAGGATGGTCCCTGTTCTAGCCACCACACTTCCTCTGGGATTACCGAAGCCATATCCAACTGCTCTCCCGCCTCTCGTTTCTCCCATGTCTCGTGAATGCTCTCTCCCCAGCACCCACACAGAGGAGATGCCTGGCTCAGAGAGGGTAATACACACACTAAACCATCGACCTAATTAAATATTCATAAAAGAAAAACCTCATCAACATATTCATAACCTCTTGTCCTTTCTCCATTCTCCATTCTCTACCCTACGTCCTTTAAACGTCTGCAGTTCTCGCTTGCTGGTAAGATAAGGTCTGAACCCCTTGTGTCGCTCACAAAGGGGAGCCACAGTCACCTTCCCGAGTCTGTCACTTACTACTCTCCTCCTCCCACTCGGCCATCAAAGTGAAGTTCTTTTAGCTGAGATCTCACCCGGTTGCTTCTATCAATCAGGACTCAGCCCCGGGTTGTAAAGGAAGCCCAATCGATGGCTAATGTCTCCAGGGATGATTTCATTTCGTATTGCCCTATAGAGCCAGGATGCTAAAGGATCGTGAATATTTTTGGCAAATTCCAACGATTCGGGGGTGATGATCTAATTGTGTGTTACGCAGATAATCTGTGTGTGTCCCTCCTCTTTGTCATGCCTATTCTTAAGGAATTACTCTCTTGTTCTACAATTATAGCGAATATAATCATATAAACCATGTACAAAGCACAGTTTCCAATCGATTCTTCATTCGCTCATTCAGTAACTATTTATTGAGCATGTACTCTGTGCCTTGCACACTGGGCAAGATCCCGGATGACAGGGCATAAACCACAAAGCAGACACAGCCCCTTCCCTCATAGAACACACAGTCTAGCAGGAAAACAGGCTCTAAACAATAAATTATACAATTAATTATTCGACGATGGTTTTGTCAAGGATTTTGAAGAAGAAGTAGGGACAATGCAGCATATAACTAGCTAATCTGAAGGGGGAAAGAGGAAAGGAGACTTCTCTGGGACACTGACATGCGAGCCAAGAGCTGAAGGAAGGATAGACAGGAATTAATTCCATGGTGAGGACAGGCAGGGAGGGGGCGTTCCAGGCGGAGGGGACAGTGTCTGTAAAGCTCCATGCCGTGTGGCTGCAGCACAGAGGAGGATGTGAGAGAGGAACAAAAAAAAAAAAGAAAAGAAAGAAAAGAAATCTAGGGAGGCAGACAGGGCCAGATCCTTCAGGGCTCGCGAGCCAGCGCTGTTCAAACAATTAATTTCGCATGCGTCATGGGCCGATACTTTTGTAAACTGCGATAAAAATGGATTGCTAAAAAATTAAAAGACCTAAAATAAGGAAGCCCAAACTCTTTCACTATTAGATTTGACAGACATAAAATTATTCTTCCAGTTACTATAAAAGTTTCTAAATGCCTGCTGTGAATTTATATCCTTTCTCGTGGCTTACTGACATCGCACGGGTACCTGTCCACGGACCACGCTCTGAGCAACACGGTGGATAGGAAGCCATCAAAGGGCGTCAAGCATAGGTAAGGTAAACTCAGCATTGTGTTTTCCAAAGATCACTCTGGCTTGGGATGGGAAGGGTCAGCTGGGGCTGTTGCAAGAGTCTTGGCGAGAGATGAGGTACCTTTGAGGGAATGATATTTAATGTCTGCAATGACCTATGGAGTGGTCATCAACATCCATTATGAATTGAAGTTCAAGGTCATCTCCAGAAGTAGAATTCACATTTCCAAAAACCTAGTAAATCCAGGCTCTCCAAAGCCTCATTTAAATACAGTCCTTAGGGCCACCTTATTGGTGACCTTATTACAAGATCCTTTTTGCTGCTTCTGTAAATAGCCTTCCTATGCCGTCCGTGGCCAAACTGGCCTTTACCGAAGCCCCATGATGACCCGTCAGCGTTACCCAGCCTTCCAGAGAACACAGCTGCCATTCTTCATGCAAATGCTTCGCAATGAATGAAAGCCCAGAGGAAGAAAGAGAATCTGTTCATAACGGGCTGTTCCTTTCACTATTTTCTCATTTCTCTTTAACTGATGAATTTCCAAAGACTTTTAAGAGACAATTGAGTTTATGCAGCTGGGGACAGGAAGGCCAGGATGCAGCTCAGCTCAGGAACAGTAGCAGTGGCCTTTGCCTTGAGAGACAGAGGCACCTGTGACCTGCCTCCGTCACGCATCTGCTGGAAGACAGCGCCTAGTGCACAGCCTCTCCGAGCCTCGGTTTCCTCATCTACAAAATGGAGCCAAAAACCCCTGCTCTGGCTCACTTGCAAGGCTGTGTAAAGATGGCTTCAGTGTCATTCAAGCAAACATTTCTGTAGCACGAGCAACGTGCCAGGCACTGAGCTGGACAGTGAGGTCACAGACATGGGGAGATGCAGGGTAAAATAATGGGCATTGATGTACGGTGAATGCAGTACACACACACACACACACACACACACACACACACACACAGGAGCACCCAGGAGAGGGAGTGTCCCCTAGGAGCGCAGGAGCACAGTGCATCAGGGAAGGGCTCCTGGATGAGGTGGTATCTGACCTTTTAAAGTGAACGCAGAAACATTCCAAGCAGACAACCCCAAGAACACCATCCCAGGGAGAGGGATGAGCACGACCCATTTGGAAAACACAGGTAGCTCACTGCTGAGAAAATGTAGGGGGACGAGGGAAAGGGAGTGAGACAGGACGGGGACAGGGGGATCACAAAGGGCCTGTGCGTCAATGAAATGAGACCACCGGGAGCGCGTCCGAGGGTCTGCACGGGACTGGGCTCCGAGGATGCATTCGAGTGTGGGCCCCTGTCATCGCTGTAGTGGAAAGAGAACAAAGAAGTGGTTGTGTACGTGTGACAGTCCCTCGTGGACACCTCCAGAATCCACAGTGAGACGCTGAGGGGCCTGAAAGTCCCATGGGATGCAGGCAGGGACAAATGCCAGTGGCATCTGACTTGCTACCATGACCTCACATGCACTGACTGGTCCAGGAAACCTGGGTCCTCTGCGCATTCATGAAAAGACACAAAACTTTGGGTGTCAGTCCCAGGTAGGAACAAACAAATTGTCTCTACCTGACCTCCCGAGAGAGCAAGGGAAAACCCTCTCCCCTCTCCTCGACTTTAAAATGAAACCAGAAAGCCCAATGGCTTCCTTCACCAGGATCACCGTATTCTAAAAGCAGTGAATAAGTGCTATTTTCTTGAAAGATGGGTGGAGAGAGAAAGATCCTGACTTTTGCTCGACTACTCATCAAAGACAGCACTGCTGAGGGAAATCCATCCAGAGTGGGTGAACGTGAGTGTGTTGTGTGCGGGTCTGGGTATGCATGTGTGTGGACGTGTGTGCATGTGTACATGTATGAGTGTATGTGCATGTATGAGTGAGTGTTCGTGCACGTGTGTGTGCATGCCCATGTGTGCACGCAAACACAGATGAGCGAGAGGAAAGCAGAGCTCTCAGAGGCCCCTGCTAGGAGCTGTCCACCGCCAAGGAGGGCTGCCCTGAAGAGAGGTCTAAGACCCTACGGTCAACCCTATGCTTCCAGCAAGCCCTCCCCCGCCAGCAAAATTCTCTCAGGAGATACTACTGTCTGCCCCAGTAAGCCAAATGCACACCCTTCAATCTGACTCGGAAAAATATCAAAAAAACATCTTTTCTTTCTTCTTAGGAATCTATCAAAAGCAACCACCTCAAGCAGCTGAAACACCGAGCCCTCCCCCGCCCACTGCCAACCTATTCCCAGAAGAGCTATAAAACCCAAGTCTCTCTGTTTTGCTAATCACCCACATTGATAACAAGAGGTCCCAGAGGTTGGCGAGAGCCCAGGGCCTGAACCCAGGGTGGCTGATGTCACCTTGCAAAGCTGTTAAGAGTATTAATGAGTTCTTGGGACTCAAGGCCACTCAGATGAAAGACACCAAGATAAGCTACCCAGATTTTCTTCTATGCCAGAGGTGACTTACCCCACACCCTTTCCTCTCCTTACTGAGAGAGCAGACACAGGGGCAAGGAGTGGGCACGGGTTTTGGAGATGCACAGACATCAGTCTGAACAGAGCTCGACCACACTCAAAATTCTGAAACTTGAGTGCACATCAGAACTACCTGGAGAGCTTGTTAACACACAGGTTCCTGGGCCTCCCCCCCATAGTTTCTGACTCACTGAGGCTACTTAGGCTTTAAAATTTGCACTTTGCTCATGTTTCCAGGTAAGGCCCATGCAGTCAGCCTGTGGACCACATCAGAGCAGCCTTGGGATATCCCTTACTATCCTTGTGACCTGTGCCAAGTCACCTAACTTCCCTAGGACTCAGTCCTCTCATCTTTTGAATGAGCATAACACACTTGTCTCTTAGAGGCACCGTGGGCAGTGCACGAGAGAACCTGTTTTTCAGTGATTGGCACAAAAGAGGCTTTGGTAATGGAATCCAGAGTTTTGCACCAAGAGAGTCAGGAGCTCCCAACACAGTAAGACAAGTAGAATCCTGGAGCCCTGACACCCAAATCAGAAAGAATTGTGTGCGAGCACGCGTGCGTGCAGACACACACGCAACTTCATTTACTAAAATATTATCAGACCTCTGGGTTCTTTGAAGTGTCCTGGCTCTGAAGAAAGAAAGAAAATGCAGCAACAGGGGACTGGCCTCCAGCCTCGCTGTCATCTAGTCATGAAACACTCCTTAGATGGAGCCACGATGCGTGCTGGGGACTGGGGACTGAGCCGAACAGGCCCCCTCTGCTGCTCCTGAGACAATCTGGGAGCCAGACGTAAGCAAATGAGTAAAATGCATCGTTTTGAGTGTTACGCTGCAAATATTATGAAATGCTACGGAAAGCAAAGAGGAAAGAATATTTGTCTTGCTGCAGGGAAGCCAAGGGTTTAAAAAGCTTCAGTGAGGACGAAACATTTGCAGTGGGCTTTGAAGGGTACATAGGAAGAGGGGAAAGGACACCCCAAGGTGAAACGAAAGCAGAGAGGCAGGACCATAGGTGGCAGGCTCGGGAGCGAAGTGGCTCGTGCTGTCGCGTGTCCGGAGAATGTATGCGTGGACGGGAGAGACAGAGGCTGGCGCAGACTCACGAGGGGCCTGGCCGGCTGTGGTGAGAAATCCGTCACGAGGGAAATAAGGGCACACTGAATGCTGAAGCAGAGAAGCGACGCAATCATACTTGTGTTTTGCACAGAGCATTGTGGCAGCTGCGGAGGTGGCCTGGAGGACCAGGATGAGAAGCAGGGAAGCCATTCAGGAGGCGAAGCATAGGAAGAGTCTGACGCAGAGTGATTACATGGGGAAGAAGATAAAGGAAAGGAATTATAAGACATTTCATAAGAACCGCCCGAACCAGTTGCAAGTGTATTTCGCCACTTCACATAAGGCAGGGTTCACACAAGGATTTAATCCTCGGACACCTGAGCATCTGAACTTGAACAAACAGACAGCTCCCAGAAGGTTTCACTCCAGCGTGTATAAGGTATAAGTAGCTTGTTTAATGGAATTTTCCAAAAGCTTAGCACAGACATCCTGTTTGGAGTTACAGATAAGGGACTCCCACAATGCAGGCCTAGCAGTATGACCGTCCTGCCAGGTGACCACAGTGGAAGGCCCAAGAGAGGGACTGCCGAGCCGGCTGTCTGGTGGCAGAGCCCTGGGCATGCACACCTGAGCTCCGTTCCTCCAAAGCCCTGGCATCAGGTCTCAATAGCAACCAGCTCACCAGGGCATCTGTATTTCTGCACAAGTAGCCAGTTCCTCTGCCAACATCTCTACCAGCCTCGCCAAGGGATTCCTAGTGCCCACTCAGCCTCACCTGGCTACAGGTGCTGCTCAGCTGCTCACCAGGCTCCCCCGCCTTGCCCTAGATATGGCCCGTCCCATGGAGAAGTAGAACAACTAAATACACAGTAATGTGACCTCGGGCAAGTCATTTGCTCCCCGCCCCCTCAGTCTCCTTTTCTGTAAAATAGAAGTGATAGCATCTGCTCTACCCCTAATGTGCGCTAGTGTGAGGATTAAATACGACACAGTAGACAAAAATGCTTTACGAACCGTAAATCAGTACACGGTGCCATGCTTTCTACTCCCAAACCAGTCTCCGGTTTCAGCTTCTTGCTCTGTCTCCACCTTCTTTTAATCAGGCCCCATCCCCTTGCTCACCCAGAAAAGGTCGCTCTGGATGGCAGGGTTAAAATTCATCAGTCCATCTGTCCGTCCATCCACCCCGCCCCTCACATTCTACGAACATGTATCGAGCATGTTTTACGTATCACACTTTGTGCGGCTGCTGGGATGGTCAGGTTCACAGTTCCTGACCTCCTGGAGCTCGCAGATGAGCCCTTCCACCAAAGCCTGATGACCAACTCCCACGTGCCAGTGCAGGGATGAGAAAAGATGAGGACACTGAAAAAGTAAATATAAGACTTTAAAGAAGCTAAAGAAAAACAAAGAAAAGACAAAAGCAAACAAACGAGAAGGGAGAATGGAACGTTCGGGGTCTCGAGGCTCCCACCAGCTGCCCCCACCACCTGCGTCTGCTTCACCTGCTTCGCCTCCACTCCGAGCCCGTGCACCTGCTGGAGAGAGAGAGGGCTCGATGACCTTCCCCACACTTAAGTGATGGGCCAGAAACCAGTCCCCTAAATTCAGATCCGGCTTCCTCATTTACTAAGTGACCATGGGCAAATTAGGTGACTTCCCTGTGCTTTGGTGTCCTCACCTATGAAAGAGATAATGGTAGCACCTACTTTGAAGTGTTGTTGTGAAGACTGAAATGAGTTAATATTCATAAAATGCTAAGAATGGAGCTTGACACCGTGTAATAATTCTATGAGTGTTTTTATTATTATTATCATTATTATTACTATCATCAATTCTTAAGCAATCGTAAACGGAAGAGGTGGTGGCTATCTCTTGGGCAGCAGGAGATAGACAATGTCACTCGAGTTCACATTCACTTCATTTGCCTGAGGCTAGCACAGGCTCCTGGTGAGGCTAGAGCCCAGCGGAGGGCTGCTGCCGGCCACCAGACACCGGCCAACCTCTGCCTGGTGCTTTCTGACTTTGCAGGGCCACATTCTGTCTCTGGGAGCAAAACCAAACATCTTCATTGCATCCTGATGGTGCTTCCTTGAGAGACAGACAGAGACCAGCTCTCAAAAGGGCTGTTCTACAGCCGAGGAGATGGGTCCAGCAGATACCACACTTTCCTTCCCACCTAACAGCTTGGGCAAGTTGGATAATCTCTGAGAAGCCAGACGGGCAGATTCCAAGACACCAGGCCCCTCTGCAGAGCTTCCACGAGCCACGGATGAATGGGCAAGTGCCCTATAGGGACAGGACAAATGCCTCTGGATTCGAATTTGGGCTCTGCCTCCTACCAGCTGCGGGGTATGTTCCCCAACCTCTTAGAATCTGTGGGTCCTCATCTATATAATGGAAATAACAAAGCCCACTTCTCAGAATTAAATCGTATCCCAGCACAAGTCTGGCACACTGGAGGCGATCCAGACGGCGAGGTAAAACAGAGCCTGAACGGGATCTGCTATGAATCTCGGCCCTTGTCTGCTAACCTGCCTCTTCAGAACACAAAAGCCTGATGATGGCTCTCCCACCAAAACATTTTCCATGTGCGTCCCTTCTCACCCATGAGAGCTGGGCTCCTGCACATAGCATGGCCTGGGGACAGCTCACATGCAGAGGGACAAGGGCAAGTGCACGCCCCTGGCGAATTCTCGGTTAATAAGCTGTATATGTGCCCAGCACACGCTGCACCAGCCCAGGGAATTCAAGACTTTGGGGTCCCTGCGGAATCATCATGTTACAAAAAAAAAAAAAAAGAGCCCAGCCCGTTGGCGGGGGGAAAAAAAATAGCCAGGCCAATGACTGAAAAGGCCTCAATTTAGAGACTGGCTCACACGTGGAAGCTCCAGGAAACTCGGTAGGCAAGGCGGCCAACTTCCCGAAACGTTGTTTTGGACAAGCCTGCAGCCTTCTGTGATTTTTCACTCCAGCCAAAGGCATCTTTCTTCGTTCCCTCCATCCAAGACTCCTGCAAAAGGCCCAGCTCCTTCTGCAGACAGCGCTTGCTCTCCAAAGGCTGGCTGGACGCAGGTCAGAGAGCTCAGCCTTCTCATCCACGAACTGGAAACAACAGATCTACCTCTCAGAGCAACTGTGAGGAAGGAAAAGGTGACGTCCGCGGTGCGCCCAGCGTGGGGGACATTCTTAGCAGGTGGCCCCATCTCACGCCACAGTTTGGACTTCAGTAACACGGGACGAGATATGCAATCGGTAAAGCTTTATCAAATGGAAAAGATGTTTTTACAGAGTTTTAAACATTTCATGTGGTGTGTTTTTGCCAACTCCCCACACCCGGAAATGCTATCAGCCGTTTTCTCCTACCAAAGAGAAGTTTTATAAACTTCTTTCCCATATCTGAAACCAGGACGAAGAGAGGGCCCAGGCTGGCAAGGGGCAGCACAGAGACCTCCACGAAGGGCTGGCGCTGTCCTGCCTTTTTCCCTCCTTCTCCCCTCTGCCCCCATCGGTGCCTCATCAAATGCCATCTGTGGTCTAGCACAGGCGAGCGTGGCTGGGCAATTGCCCCACAGGCTCAGGACAAAGGGCTCCCGTGCTCAGGGCCCAGGACAACTGGATTCAAGAGAACCAGATTCGCTTTGAGCTGAGAGACCTCAGGCAAGTGCCCAAGCGTCCGTGCGTCTTCATAGGAATGATGAGACATTCCTGCGACTTAAATCTGGATCCGATTTCAAATGCCATGGTTTACTCACTACACCGGGCTGAAATTTTAAAAAGCAAACCAAACAAAGAAACAAAAAGCACTGTTGGGAAGGAAGGTTTCATGTGTTCATCCACCCTCAGGACAAGTCCTTCAGCAAACGGCATCACATTTCCACCCGATGATGTCACCACAGAAGCCGAAGTGGACCCAATCAATCTAGAGAAGAAGAACACTGTCAACAGAAGCCACCTGTCACCCCAAGAAGCTTCTCAAGCCTCCGAGCAAAGGATGTGTTGACTTAGTAGTCTGCATGCTTACTTCTCAACAACTTCCATCACACCCATCTATCAATGTCACTGGACAAACACACAACACAGACCTACAGCGTGTCCTTTCTTTCACCCGGCCATGGATGGGCGCCCAGAAATTCTTTGTCCCACCTAAACATTGGGCTGCTCTCCAAGAAATGTCATCAGACCCTGAACTGGCCCTCACCAGTCTCCAGACAGCTGCTGCATGGATTGTCCTGTTTCCAGGCTCACTGATGAGAGTCATCTCAGCAGAGGAGACTTCCGTGGTTACGACTTTGCCTTCTAGTCTGACCCAAAGCAGGAAGTCTGTGACAATCAGAGTCAAGGTCAGGGAGGGAGGCTGCAAAGGGAAGAGCAGTAACTGAACACAGTCCGACCGAATGTAAAAGAACCAACCAGTGAACAGTGGAGAGGGAAAGTTATGCGACCCTTCTGGGCTTCAGGTTTTCCATATGCAAAATGGGGGTGTGTGATTATCTCCACTTTTCAAGACTGCCCTAAGTATTATGGGAAAATACGCATGTAACACATCTGGCACATAGAAGGTCCCAGTGAAGCATGAGTCTTTTTTCTCAAATTTCAAACTGTCCAGCCTTCCACAGACTGGCCACTCTGCTCACGAAACAAAAAATTGGGGTGGATGAAATTAGAGAAAAGTCTTTCTCTATGGAAGTCTTTCTCTATGGAACGACTTCATCTTATTCACTCCGGGGCACCGTGAGAAGCCAGGAAGCTCCCATCTCTGCTCTGTGAGTTCACTGTTGGCCTCTCAAATCAGAAGCCAGGAATTAACTAAGATTTTTACATTCAACCTGCCCATAAGTGCCTGTTAATGTGACAGCTAAACAATCAGATCCGGAAAGTTAGACATTTTGATGGGTATAAGTCATTCGTATTTTGAAGTCATTTATTTCCTGGGCCTCAGTTCAATATCACTACTTTGTATTAACATACCACCAGTTTTAAAGTATTATCTTTAATTTAAAAAAACAAAAAACAAAAAAAAACACTGATGAGTTACGATTAGCCAGAGCCTACATTATGAAAATTGTGTGCTGACCTCAGATGGATGGCTCACACCTGTGGCCAATGTGGGGCTTTTCAGATGTGACATCTAGTGGTTGGTAAGAAAACAGCTGCCGAAGGCCAGGTAGAACTTCACCTGATTTGCCCATAATAATGGGCGTATTGTTTAATTTTTTAAACTCTAAACTGAACTATACGTCGGAGATGAGAAGCTAAGTGTCAGAATACTTTTTGACATTCGTTTGCAATTTTCGACATCGGTTCGTATTTTCTGCCGTGTCCCCCTCCACCTTACACCTAATTCCAAACAAGTAACCAGGTAGCTAAGTCTGTGGCCCCCTCTCGTCTTCTGTAAAATCCTAACGTCACGGAAAAAATGACGTTGGTGGGAAAGCAGGTGGTCCAGAGGATGGCACGGAGCGTGCTAAATGACCTTACAGGTTCTGAAGGAGGAAAGGGAGACACTCTCTTAGATGGCAAGAGATCCAGACGGGGGGTGGCTCCCATGAGTACTAGAGGCCCACACCCTGCTATGTGGCTGTGCGTCAGGTTAGTGGCACAGGGGTGAATGCAAGAAGCCCCCAGCATGGTGGCACCCCTGGCACACAGCTTCCCAGACTGGTCAAAGAGTCCCTGTGTATTGAACATGGTGGAGAATTAGCAGGGTCACCAACCAGACCTGCAGGGAACCAGGCTGGGATTAGGCAGACGCACGATCCCCGGTGAGGACCAGCGACGTTCTTGTCCCTAGGGCTTGGAAAGCGGGAGTCCCCAAAATAGCTCTTTAGACTGTCTACCAATCGACTAGGATGGGAGCTGGGATTCAAGTTTAAATTTACTCTTAGAAAGATAATGTCTTGCTCACCTAGGTGTGTGCGTGCGATTTTCTACCTAAAGGCTCTTCTTGCCCTGTAAGGACTCAGGTCCCCCTTTATCTCCTGGGTCCTTTAGTCCTCAGTCACAAATGTCATTTCACTAAAGACTCTGCGAAACTTTGATTCTTGGTCTGGCCACCCCTGAGTTGTAATTAAAGAATGAAGGTGTCAAATATGATTCCTACCAGAGTTCAGCTTCCTCCTTTCAATCAGGCATTGTCGGGAAGACATCAGAATTACCCTGAAAGTTTCTCCACGCCACCCCACGTCCCTGGTAACCCAAGTCTCTAGGCATGAGGAAAATGGAAAGAGCATGATGTACTGTTTTCAACTTTTTTGGAAATAATTTCAAAATTACAAAAAGTTGCAAAAACGGTCCAAAGAACACCCATAAACACGTTAGCTAGATTCACCTACTGTTAACGTTTTTCCTCATTTGCTTTATTCATTCTTATTCATTCATCCTCCCTCCCTCCCTCTCTCCCTCCTTCTCTCTCCCCCCCTTCCCCACAACACCCTCACTCTCTCTCCTCTCCATACATATTTTCATGTGTGTGAAATGTGTACGTGGTATGGGTATAGCTGTGGGTATGTGCATAGGTTTATTTTTCTAAATGATTTTGCAGTTACTTACATATGTTTTGACCATTAAGTACTTAAGGGTGTATTTCCTGAGAATAGGGTAACCACAATACAGTTATCAGTATAAATTTACACTGACAGTACCTTTATCTAATCTACCATCCATAGTCTAATTCTGTGAGTTGATATGACAGCATCTGTTATGCATTTTTCTCATCTAGAATGGGATCCAGCCTAGGATCAGGCATCACATTTAATTGTGATGCCTCTTTGGCCTTCTTTGATCTGGAACATTTCCAGTGGCCTTCCTTATCTTCCATGACATTGACATTTTTGAAGCAGATTGCCCTGCCCCTTCCATACATTTTTTTGTATGTATAAGAGAATGTTCCTCATTGTGTGCCTGTCTGATGTCTCTTTGTGATTAGACTGAAGTCTCCTTGTGATTAGACTGAAGTTTGGGATTCTCAGCCAGAACAGTGCATAGATGATACTGTTTCCTTCTCAGGGTCTCGTACATTTGGAGGCACATAATGTCCATCTGTCCTTCCTTCATAGGCATTTTAATTCTGATTGCCTGATCGAAGGCGATGTCAGGTTTTTCCTGAATATCCCTGCTGTTTTAGCTCCTCCCTTTCAGGATGCTTTAAGACCATGAAAACATCCTGCGCTTCATCAGAATCCCACCCACCCCCTAGATTTAGTATCCATTCACGATTCTTGCCTGATCCAAACTACTACAAACTTTGCAAAATGCAGGTTTTAAATGCTCCCTGGGTCACTAGGGTATCTCTACACCCCCAAACAATTGAGAACTGCTAAGCAGAGAACCCCTAAAACACTGACAGGTGTTGACGGGGCTCATGAACGATAATTCTGTTCGTGTTTATCAAAGAAGGAATGGAAGCCAACGTTTATCCAGTGCCTACTATATTCAAGCCCTTTACATACATTGCCTCAGCGACCATTCATGACCACCCTAGGGGGTAGGGATTTTTATTCTTTCACAAATTAACACACTGAGGCCCCTGCACTGAGGAGCATTAGCAAACGTATCTGGACTCAAACAGCTACCAAGTGGCAGCATTGAGATTCGAGTGGAGTCCATCTGACTCAAAAGCCCGGGCCTTTACACTCTGCTACTTTCACGACTGGTTTCTGATTCCGTCCAGAATGGATCTAAGTTCTTAGGTCTGTCATCACCCTGTGTCCACTGGGGTGGGAAAACTCGTGCGGGGACACTTCATGCCATGTAGGACTTCGGTTGGCTGTAGCCCACGTGCAATGCTTAAGGAATGGCTGATAAACATCCCCAGTAATTATTCAAATGGGTCCAAGAAGTCACATTGATTATATCTTTTTTCTATCTGTCTTAAAGGTAATGAACCTGAGCATTCCATGCCCTACATTCTCTGGGCCTTTCACGGAGATAAAAAGCAACAGGTCATGTAGCACTAACCGAAGTTCCGCCTCGAAGCCTTTTGTACTTCTCCCTTCCTTTTTAAGTAGGCTTTTCCAAAATGCCCAGACAGATGCATTTTTGTCCCTCCAGTTTCATACTACAATGTGCCTTATTGTTCTTTAATCCAAATTACATTCCCCTTTGGAATCCGGGATGGCTTTGCCAAGAAATAAAGGCAACAGTCCAGAATGTGATGAGACTCATTCAGATATATAATAGTGATGGATGCTGTACATCTGAAACTAATACATTATGTCAATTTTTTTTATTTTATTGACTAGTAATGGGTGTAAGCAGTTCACAGAACAGAAAAGAGACGTCAAGATTAACAAGAAGGAAGAGAGAATTCATTTCACCAGCACCTTGTGCCGTCTCTCTACGCGTTGTTAGCTCAGAAAACTACATTGCTCCTAGCAGTTAATGAGCAACGTTAGGCAGGGCATACTCAACCTCTCTTTCTAACACGATGAGGTTTGAGTGAGGTTGGCCCCCTCCTTCAGCTCTGGAGTTGGTCACCTGATTTAAGCCTGGCCAATCAGTGCATCCGACAGTCCCCCAGATAGTGATCAGTTCAGGGATGAGCTGAACTGATCCAATCCAGACCAACAAGACTCTACATAGGCCCTCACGCTGGAACAACAGGGAACGAGTTGAATGTTCTTCCTTTTTTGTTTTAAGGATAATGTTACTGGAAGCCACCACCCAGACAGAGTTTGCCTGAAAACGAAGCCAACACACAGGAAAGTAGAGACAAGAGATGGAAAGGGAGACAGAGACAGAATTAACCTGAGGACGTAATGTGAGCCACTAAATCCAAGTATGCCTGAAGCTAGGTTACTTTGTTTTTTTTCTGTCTTATGAGTCAATATGTAAGGTTTATTCACTGAAGTTGAAGTGACTAAGGAATCCTGACTAACAGAGATAGCTCTATATCCAAATAATTGTAAACTGGGTCAGAACGGTACTGTCAGGAATGAAGAACGCGTGGTATTATGTGTTCACAGGAGGAAGACAGCGATTCCAATATGGCAATCAGGGAAGGCTGCATGAAAGAGGTGGCACTTGTTCTAGATGGAGATGTAGGAACATCTGGGGAACCAACTCTTCAGGGGAAGCAGGTGATAAGAGAGAAAGGGGATAGTACCAAACCAAAAGTGCGACAGAAACCAAGGTATGCAATTTATTTTAAAGCGAATTACAGACATCATTTCACCGATAAAATCTTTAGTATTATCTCTAACAGATAAAGACTTTCACATAACCAGAAGTCCATTATCACAGCCAACGAAAGTAACAATTCTTTAATGATATCTAATACCCAGACTCTGCTCAATTTTCCAGTTGTATCCAAAGTGTCTTTTTATATGTATTTTATTCCAATCAGGATCCACATCTGAACAGTCAGATTTACATTTTGAAAAGATCACTCTCAAAATTCTACAAAAGATGAATCCATCAAAAGTAGGAAAGTTAGGAGGCTACAGCCATCATCTTGGTGTGAACCCAAACAGAAAAGGGGCTATAGAGACGGAGAGAGGAATGGACTTGAAAATATGTAAGAGAAAAAATCTCCAGGAGAGGAATCGAGGATGAATAGCAACTTCCCGATTAAGCCGAAGGGTCAGGTGAGCGAGTGGCACCATCAGCAGAAACAGAAAAGAAACCTGGAGAAGAAGAAATTGTTGAATTCGAAAAATCATTTTTGAGGGCTG
>NW_006436282.1:23152650-23165943 GCF_000325575.1 Pteropus alecto
ACTGAAACCCAGTCGAAAACAAGATAGACAAAAATCCCTGTCCAATGGATGTTTACCTTCTAATGGATGGATGAGAAAGAAGAGGAAGCAACAAAAATACAAGTTTGGCAAATAAAAGGAATTCAGAAGGCTATGAAAAAATTTAAATCTGCGATGTGGTAGGTAAGGTACATGACCAGGGGTGACAGGTGGACTCTAGGTAGAACCATCAGGGCAGGCCTGTCTGAGATACGGCATTTGAGCAGAGACCTGAATGATGAGATGGCGCTGGCTGTGAGGATGAACATTCGAGGCAGAGCAAACCTCAAGTGCATGGCCCTGGGGTGCGAATGAGCTCGATGAATGGTTAGCCTTGGTGCAAGACAAGATTAAACGGGCAATGAGGTGCAATGCTTGTGAATAAAAGTGGAGAAGGAGCTTCAAAGGCTAGACGAGCCTTCTGACCACAATGCAAGTGTCTCACCTGAGTGGCAGAGGGACAATAAGAAGGCTGGGTGGGAGTGGCCTAGACCACCATGCAGTCTAGAGACGGTATGGCTGGTCAGTAGCAGAGCCAGTCCATGGAATGCGTCGTGATTGGTCTAAGTCAATAACAACAAGCCCCTCCTACTAGGCCAGTGATGGGTCTAAGAATGTGCACATGACCCAGTTCTAGCCAATGAGATTTAAAGGGAGAACTGCTGAGGCAGCCATATGGCCACCAGTTAGCAATAAGCTAGAGAACGAAAGCCGAGAATGGCAAAGCACGTCAAATGTGACAATGTAAAGGAATACATCAGGCCAAAGGAGACAGAGCAATGCTACAATTTTAACAAGTACTTATCAAGCATCTACTATATGCATAGTTGTTAACCTTATGATATTAGGTATGGAATAATTCATCAGTAACCTGTCGCATGGGCGTAAGGGCGTTTCAGGTTATTAAACAGGAAATGCCCTAATATCTGGCAATGGAAAAACCTACTTCAGCGTGGAGCGTACCAAGAAAGTGAGTCTTCCAGCACAGCACGCAAATAATAGTAGTTGCAAAAAAGAACAGTAGTTGTGGTAGCAGCAATAACAGACACAGAGCAGAGGGTGCACAGTCAGAGGCTGACGGCGTCCAGGCTGTCACAGAGTGTCCCAAGAAACGGAAGTAGGTGGTCACCATTTTGCAAAACATATTAGAGGAAAACAAAGCCATCCATAAAAATTAATTGATAAGGTCTTGGTCCTGTGCTTTGAGACAGTGCATAAACATAAACCGAGAAATTCCTGTAATTACAGTACATCTGAAAGTATATTGGGGCGACACCGAAGGACAAAGGTCACCCCACAACTATTTCTTCAGCCACAGTGGACCCAGAATTATCACAGTGAGAGCTGGAACTCAATTTCAGGACCTGCTGGGTTTTCCTTGTGGGCCCCTGCCTCTGTTTGTTACGAAGACAGCACTCATATCAGGGCTCGGTCGGAAAGACAAATGGGCACAGTGACGGCCAGAGAAGACCATCCTCAAGAACCAGAGGGCGACATTTGAATTCTGCCTTCAAAGACTAGCACGACTGATTGCGCGGGCACTGCAGCTACGGCTGTATCTGCAGTCGGCCCGCAGCCAATTGACTCATTAACAAAAATAACGGTCGCGGCAGCTTAGCTCACAGAAATCAAATGTTAAAGTGTCCCAAACACTGTTTCCTAGTATCACCGCCTTTTTGGGTCCCTGAGGAGAATAACGCACTTAGTACATCAGCTCACGCTGCTGCCTCTTTTCTGCAGATCTCAAAACATGACGTGAGCACTATCCTCATTATCGAAGAGGGAATAGAAAGTTGCATAGTAACCAACACATGCCAAAGGACCAGACGAAGGCTTACGGTAAAGTTAAATCTTTAGAGGGTTTTAGAATAGAAGGACACTTAGAAACATCTAGGACGATGTCTCATTTTTAGCAGTAAACCTTTAATTCAAATAAAACTTTGCACGGAACCCTAACATAAATATGGTGGTATTTAATTATCATAATTTTACTTAAAGGTGAAAACTTTTATATTTATTATAAAATGGGTGAATGAGATCGATTAGATGCTATTTTGTCGGTTATAACAATTTCAAACTGGGGGGTTAAAGATGATTGTTTTGTGTTATATCGGTGTATTTCTCTGTCATGTAGCGGTTACAGAATCAAAAAAATTCTGATTGGTAATTATAAGTAGGAACAAACCGCATGAGCTTTGCTACTCACCTTGCAATCTCAGGATACTTTTCAAGTAAATTGAAATAATAGAAGAAGCTTTATTTGAACTCTCACTAGAAAAATTGCTAATTTGACAACATAAATTAACATGTTTACAATTGCTGATGTGTTTGAGACATAGGACTATTCGATAAAACAAGGGAATACATATAACAGTTTTTTAAAACTTAAAAATTTATTTTACGGCTGATCTTTAAATCAAATTTCTACCCAATTCCTAAAGCGCCTCTACTAGATCACAGGGTTCTACAAAACTGTCTCAAAATCACTGACCAAATTACATTCCCTGAATGTATAGATAAAGAACTTAAGCCCATCTTAGAGCAATTATTGCTCGAAGTCATGCAGTTAGAGGTGCATATCTAGGACTAAAACCCAGAACTTGATTCCCCGAGTGCCAAGCTACTTCCACTTGGCAGGATGCGGTTCTAAAAAGTTATTCGCCTTCTGTATTGGGAAACTTTCTACCCCTAGCAAAGACAACGAGCTCATATATTTCATCAGATGGGACCTTGAACACCTTGACATGTATTCCAGAGTTTAAAATGAGGGAAAAAAAGAAGAAAAAAAAAACTGCTAACTAAAAACTTCTCTGCATTTGGCCACACCCAGTCCCCATTGACGTCAGTGGGCCCAGCTTATGCCAGTGCCTGCAGCACCTAATCTGCACAGCCAGTCACACTAGCGGCCTCTCTCTCCATGGCCCACACTTTGTACTTCCGCAGTGAATCTTGCTGAACAAAAACTGAGAAAACATGTTTCAGGGTAAGAGTTCAGCATCAAACACAGAAATGCCAACAGCGGGAAAACAGCTCAATGGGACTATCGCCGTTTCTCGTGTGAAAATCTTCCAAACCCCCTTTCTGTATCCCAGCCTCTAGCCTGAGGTTTCCCTACCTTCGAGCTGGCAGGAACATTGGGGAAAACAAAAGGAAAAAGGTCTTCCTAGGCCGCCCTTGCACGCAGCTTCTGGCAATGGGTCGTGGTGGCGGGAAGGCAGTGAAATGAACTGTAGAGCTCCCCTTGTGGTTCACTTGTACACACACTCGCAAACCTCATGACCACACAGAGCTGATAGATTGCTTGCTCCTGAGTTTAACTGAACGTCTAAGACAAGGTATCATTTGCAAGGGGTAAAAAACATCCGACAAGTTCATTGACATAATGACATGATGCATAACCGTGCTCACTCATTAAGACCTTATAATCATAGAAGGCAGCTCATCGAGTTGGCAAACCCTCACTCTGAAGTGCAAGACATCCAGTTCATGAAAATGCAAACATATTTTCACTTACTTGGGGTACGAGTGGCTATAATGAAAGTAGAAAATGTTATTACAATACTAGTGATAATATCAACAATAGTTAGATGTATTAATCATTTGCTATGTACCGAGCACTGTTGTAAGTACTCTACATTTATTAGCTCTTTAGTTTTCTCTGTAGCCCTAAGAAATAGATACTACCGTCAGACCCGTTTTACAGCAAAGAAAACTGAGGCAAAGACAAGAAAAAAAGCATTAGAACCAACAAAAATGAGTGTAAACAGAACTTATATGAACCTGTGTCTTTTCCTACCTAGATATTAACTGGCATCTAACCATGACTCAAAAAACAAGGAAGAAAAAAAGGTTTAAACATCCCAAACATCACCTTCAGTTCTTCTGTTAACACAAGTGAGAGGCATTTTAAAGCAAAAGCAGACAGACATTAAATCCTAGAGTTAGGGGTTAAGTGGAACCTGGGGATCTAAGCGGAGGGTTGAGGAGCTGCATGGAAGGCAGCTACTTTGAGAGACATGCTGTGTGACGGTCAGGAGTTGGGCCTCCAGAACCAGGTGGCTTGGATTCCGACCCTGGCTCTGCCACTTGTAAGCTGTGAGAGCATAAGCAAATCGTTTTACCTTTCTGTGGGAATAGTAATAATAATAGCAATAACTATCTCACAGGGTTGTTGCGAGGATTCAGTGAGCCACTACATGCGAAGCCTTAACATGATACCCGGTCCCCAAGAACCACTCGGCAAACATCAGTTGCTATTATTATAACCACTACGACCACCACCGGAGAAAAAAAAAGAACCTCAAAACAAGGCTTTGGTTAGCAGAGAAAAAACAAAACCCTGGCTTTTATAAAACAGTTGTTTGCTATTCTCCTTTTGGACTCATTCTTAAAAAATAAAAAAATTCCTACATCCCACATCACTTAAAAACTGGCTACAGGCCAAGTTTTCCCACAATAAGCAACATATGACACTACTCAGATATAAATCGTTATTTTTTAATCCTCTATAAATCTCACTTTTATTACAAAGTCTTGACGAATTGCCAACAGGCGTTTAAATTTTTTTACACAAGTCTTAAAAAATTAAATAGTGCTTCTAGCCCAAAATGGTATGTATAAAGCCGCAAGTCCCCAATGCAGACACTTTTGCGTTCTCATCAATAGCAAAGAAGACATAGAAAAAGATGAAAAGCTATAATGACACTAAAACTAACCACAGCCCAATACCAGAACCTGGGAGCGACTGACGAGGATTATAGACTAGACGGCAGCGGATTAAAACGACAGCTGTTGAGACTTCATCTCCTGACACCGCCTGGCTTTGATGAATGAAACAGAGACCAAAGAGGGAGAGACTGAAAGGAAGAAAGATGTTGCAAACTTCCCCTTACATCTCTCAGCCTCAGGTTCTATTCCTTTATCCTCGTCTCCAGCTCCTTCCCCTCCCTCTTCCAAATCTAAGCAGACACCACATATTCGAGAAAATACAACATTAATGTGGGTGAGAAGAGACTGGATGGTAGCATGGTACATTCCTCTTAGGTAAAGGCGATACATTATCAAGATGGACCCGGATAGCAATGCACACTGGTAACTGTGGCTCGTTCATGTTTAGAGCAGCAGAAAATCAGGCAATGGGAGGAGACAGAGATGCCACTTCAGGAGAGCAAGACTCATCAGGTAATGGCCTAGTGGAAACAGGAAATTAGACTGGGAGCAATGCATACCAACATGCCCCAAATACGATAAGGTAACTGGACTTATGGGAAAAATAAAAGATAGATAGATAGATAGATAGATAGATAGATAGATAGATAGATAGATAGATAGATAGATAGATAGATAGATAGATAGATAGATAGATAGATAGATAGATAGATAGATAGATAGATAGATAGATAGATAGATGACAGATGATAGATACATAGAAAGATAGATGATAGATGATAGACAGACAGACAGACAGACAGAAGAATTACTGGCAGATGGAAATTGAAAGGCAGTTAAAGTTGTAAATAAAATAAATGCAGAAGAGAAAGGATCCAAAAAAACAAGAATGCGATAGCAGAAGCAATCTACACATTAGAAACAGTTAAAGAACTGGATTGATGCTGCAGGAAATCCGTTTAGAGGTCAAATCAAAGGAAAATGAGAGAGAAAACACGTGGACAGAAAACAGAATAGAGAGTAGCTATCGGGATAAGGGGTGTTGGTGAAGGAGAATTCAGAATAAATGGAAAAGAAGTGAATATCAGATAGAAGAGAAGAAACCATTCCTAACCAAAAGGAAAACTGGATAAGCAGATCAAATGGGCCTCTGGTTTTCTTTAGAAGACAATTAAGAGACCTACATCTACCCACATGCTTGCAAAACTATTTAACTACAACAATAAATTTTCTTTAATGAAAACAACAACAACAACAACAAAAACATAAGCACCCTAGTAGAAAAATCAGGTCGCCTGAAAAGTATAGAAAGATCAGTTAGATGACAGATTTCTCCAAAGCTAGGCTAGATCTAAGGAGATACTAAATCAATGGCTGCAGAATTTAGAAGATGAAAAATGTTACCATCTAGCTCTTTTATGTCACTGACTTATCTGCCATTTTAGAAAAAGACTTTCAGATACATGAGCTCTTAAAATACACAGGAGCTTCAAAAAAGTTTCTTGCATTTGTAACCCAGCAATCTAAAAATTAAGATAAGAGTTCCAGGGAGGCACAAAAGTGATTAATAGTGAGAAATAAAACCACGTAGTTAAACGAGATTAAACAACTGGAGAAACTTGGCTAGGAAACTGTATCTAAGGACTGAGAATGGGCATGAAGGTTCTTTTGGGGTGATGAAAATGTTTAAAACTGGATGGTGGCGATGGTGGCACAATTCTGTAAATTTACTAAAAATCATGTAATTGTATACTTAAAGTAGGTTAACTTTATGGTAAATTATATCTCAATAAAGCTATTTGTATTAGAGTTCTCAAGAGAAATAGAACCAGTAGGATAGATGGATGGATGGGTGGATGGTGGAGAGATAGAGAGAGAGATAGACAGATAGACAGACATAAACAAGTATAGATATAAGAGGAATTGGCTCACAGTTCGAGAAGTCTCGTGATCTTCCTTTTTTAATTTCTTTTTTATTTTTCGATTATAGTAGACAGAGTTACATTAGTTTCAGGTACACAGAATAGTGGTCGACATTTCTATAACTTACAAAGCGATCCCCCCAATTAATCCACCAGGCACCGAACATAGTTATTACAATATTATTGACTATATTCCTTATGATATGCTTTACATTTCCATGACTATTTTGGCCAATAGTCAATTTGTACTGCCAATTAACCATCACATTGTTTAAAAATCCAAAATCAAATATAAAAACTTACCCAAAGGGATAAATCTAGAATGCTAAAAATAATATAAAAATCATTTGTATTTTTAAACCCAAGATTATATCAATATAGCCTAAGAAGTAGGTAAAATGAGTAAAAGCATGTTAAGCACCTCATCACGAAAGGTGCCATTATTTCACAGTTGGCTCTGACAATCTGAAGAAGCTGGTTAAAGAAGCTTTTGAAAAAATGAAATGTATATAATATATGCCTTCCAAATACTGGAAAAGATAAAAAGTAAGAAAATACAGTCCACATACCAAAAAAAAACAAAAAAAGGAAAGAGAAACACATATTGAAAAAGAGAAAAACTGACATAAGTTATAGTGTACCAAAATACAAAGCTAAAACTGACACACGAAGAGAAATTTATAAGAAGAAAACATAATAATAAGAAAGCTTTAATAAATACTTAGTCTTCATCGGGTCAATTAGTCAAAAAAATAGAGAAAATCTGAATAATGGTATTAATATAATTACTAATATGGATAATTAGTATGGAGTATATAATTATAATATAATTTAATTAATTTAATATATTGAATGATATACACGAAAACAGAAAATATGCTCTATTTTTCAGTGCCTATAGAACATTTTTTAAGACTGTTTAGAATTGAATCACATAGGAAGTTGCTGAGTCATGCTCTTAACTAAAACCCTATCAAAAATCCTAAAGACCTTTGAATGCAAACTAACAAATTTAAAGTCCATCAAGAAGAAAATGAGCAAGAATAACCAAAAATGTTTTAAAGATGAATGAGTATAGCCTTGCCGTATGGGATAGTAAAATGTATCACAAAACTACAATAACTAAATAGCATCATACTAGCTTAGGAAAAGTCTGACTGATAGAAAAATGAAATAGAAATTTTACAAGGAGACCCAGATGTGTGTATGTATGTATGTTATTTATTACATTATGAAATAAATGTTTTCAATCAGTGCAGGGAAAAATGAATAAATTTAGAGGGGAAACAAAATTAAGTCTCTACCTCATCACAAAATAAATTTTAGATGAATTAAAAGATTTTGATTAAAGATTTTATAAAACTAAAACTGTAAAGTACTAGAAGAAAAAATAAAGCATATTTTCATAATCTCTTCAGCGTAGGTTCTTCTAAACATAAATCATAAATTAAAAAAAGATTGGCTTATTCTAAAATTTAATGTCTGAACATCAAACAAGGTTCAAAGGCATATTTACAAATGATGAAAATTATTTGCAGCAAGTTTAATAGTCTTAATACATAAAATTTATATAAATTAGACAAAATAGAAAAATGAATATGCAATAGAAAAATGAATATGCTATTTATAAAAGAAATAACACATCAGAAAAAAAAGTTCAAACTCACAAATAATGAAATAAATGAACAGAAGAGATTTATACCATTTTTTGACCTATCAAATTACAACTTTTTTAAAGGTTGAGATCCAATATAAGTAATGGTCAAGAGACAAATTCATACTTTATGTGTGGAACAGAAAACTAGTTCAACATAGAGGGGTTAAAATATATATTTCAAATGCTTCAAAAATATTCAACTCTTTCTACCTGAAAATTTTACTTCTAAAAATTTTTCCTAAGGCAAAAAGGATTAATAAACATACAGAAGCGATGATAGTCACTGAGTGGTATTTGGGACAGCAAGAAAGCAGAAAGAACTTAAAACATCCAATAATAAATGGATAATAAACCATGGTACCTAAAAAACTGCTGAAAAAGACTATTGCTATGAAACAATATTAATTATACATTGTTACATGGGGGGAAAGTAAACAACAGTACAGCAATGGTCTTATATTTGAAAAAATAATAATGAATGTACATATGTGTGGAAAAAACATACTTATCATGTTATATGATGCTAATAATGATTCTCTACACATGTTGATATTACAAGTAGGAGTTTGTTCTTCTCACCAGTCTTCATTTTATAAATTTTCCACAATCACCATGTACAACTTGCATAAGTGTTAATAACAACAATAGTATTAATATCATGCTGAAAACTGTTATACTTTTTCTCCTTTCAAAAGCATTAATATGCCAGTTTTCTTTCTCCTTAGCATGAAAGAAAGCATCATGGATTCTCTTTAATGGAAAAAGACGTGGCTTGCCATCACCCTGAGGGACACTTCCAATGGGGTGATTACAGCTGCTATGACAACAAGGGGAGGATGTGATGTCACATAATGATCCAGTGACTGCAATGTCCTCGTCCCAACGCGGAGCTCACACTGCCAGCTGGAAGTTCAGCAGACACCTCATTAAGGGCATCTGCTCAGTAATGACCGCAGGTTTCCCTTCATCATGCATCCAACTCTGAAAACAGCCCGACCACAGGACTCCAGCTCCTGACTCACAGAGGGCCTGCATCTCCCACTTCCGGAGGGCTCAGCCGACAGCCCCCAGAGGTCCAGAGTCAAGTGTCAGGACTGCCATAAATGCAGCCTCCATCAACAGGGACCGGGAGGGGACAAGCAGCCAGAGGGCTCACTGAAGCAGACATAAACGCAAGCCTCAAGGCGTCTAATTAAGGAGTCTGACATTGCATCTCTCAGAATGTTTAACTATTGTCATTTCCACTAGAGAAAGCCTGATACTTCTCTAACCCACGGAAAAGAAGAGCAAACAGCAGTGACTGCACAGCAAGCCGGAGAATCAGTTGCAATACCTGCATGTGTAATGAATTCTCCAACAATGGATATGAAATCCCAAGACCCTGCTCACGCAGAGGGCAAGCTGCTTTCATAGAGCAGACGGACCCTGTTTCAAGTCCCAGCCCTATCACTTACTTCATCGCCCGAGCCTCAGTTTCCTCACCTGTAAACTGAGAATAATGAGTAAAAAAGGGTTGTTGAAAATTAAATATAAAGCTCTGAACCCAATGCCTTGAGCTCAAAAAAGTTACTTTCCCCTTTAAAAACTTTCACAGAAAACTAGATGGAAAAGTCGATTAATTAATTGGTCCCTCGGTAGGTCTTGACAGGACCAGTGCAAAGGTCTCTTTACTGGCTTCTGTCTCCGGCCACTCCTTCTGTCAACCATAACAAGAACACGTCATGGTGCTCTTACACATGCTGTGCCTAGAGTGTCCCCAAAATCTCTCCCCTACCCATGCCACCCTCAACCTACCCAGTTCCGTGATTCCCAAACAAAGCTACACATCAGTGTCACTTAGAGAGCTTTCTAAAAACGCACACCCGTGGGTTCCATCCCGTAACTATAGAATCAGAATCTCCAAGGTGTGGGCCCAGGAATCTTCATAAGCATCCCAGTACTTGGAAAACCACTGACCTAGATAATTCCTACTTCTTTAAAACTCAGTTCGGAGATGCTCATACATTGCCGGAGGGATTGTAAAATGGTGCAGCCACTCTGGAAAACAGTTTGGGAGTTCAGCAAAAGTTACAAACTCTAATTCACTATGCAACCCGGCAATTCCACTCCTAGAAATCTACCAAGAGAATGAAAACGCATGTCCACGCAGAGACTCATACATGAATGTTTGCAGCAGCATTATTTTGAATAGCCAAGAAATAGAAACAACCTGTGTCCATCAGTTGGTGACTGGACAAATGTATCTATCAATATAATGGACACTATTCAAAATAAAACAATGAAGTAGTTATACATGGTGATGATCACACAGCTGCAAATTTTTTAAAAATCATGAATTGTACTTTGAAAATGGGTGGATTTTATGGTATGTAAATGGCACCTCAATAAAATTGAATTAAGGGAAGGGGAGGGGGAGGGAAGTCGAGACAAGACAGGAAAACGGAGCCGCTGCTGACTCCCCCATGAGTGAGACCTTCCCGCCCGTTACCCTCAGTCTTCATAAATCCTTCAAACAACGCTCGGCCCAGAAATGTTATTTTTTACTATCAGTCTTCCCATAAGCCCACATATTCCTAGAGAATGAGAAAATTCTCTAATGTCTCCTCATATTTGCAGAGCAGTCACTGGGCACCTGGGAAATGTTCGTAGGAGAATGAATAAATGAATGAGCGACCAACTGAGCTATCGGTTGACATAAACGATAAGAAATGTTCTGGTCCTAACACCTTAATTCTCACTCTGCCTTCCTTATACAAGGCCATAAACCCTCTCACTGGAATGCTAAGGGGAGATGCTGGAAGTCCCAAGAGTGCTTTGAATTTTTACCGTGGGCATGTCCCACCGGCGTCAGGCATGTCCCTGACATCTCCCACGCACAGTCAGGCTCGCACAGAACCATTGTAGCTTCAGACGCCCTGAGTTCAAGTCCTGGTTTCAGCACTTCCTCGGGCAGGTACCTTTGTTTTTTCTCATGAGAAAATAGGAAATCAAATGAGCTAGTGCTTTCAAAGCCATTAGAATAGTGCCTGGCAAATAGCAAATGCTCAATTACACGGAGAGAAAGTATATGTGGAGGCACGGGGGTGTCTGTTTGCATATAAACCGTGTGCGTGTAGTGGGTGAGACAGTGCTGCCCAAACAGACCATGCTGTGAAATGCTTGGATAAGTTTCACCTGGTCTGTGGGGTATCAGGATTAGGGAAGCTGAGATGAGGAGGAAAGAGGGTTTAAGCACGGAGAGAGACAGCGAGCCGAGTAATTTCAAACGCCCATACATACAACTCAGTTTTAATACGCAGGTAACAGAACAACATAGGTGGATCCCATTTAAGTATATAATAGTCTATTGCAGTTTTATCCTTAAACAAAAATGTGGAAACATGTTCACCTAAATATTGACAGAGATCATCTCTGAAAAATGAGGTTTCCTTTTCTGAGTTCCTAAAATAAATATGGATCATTTTTACAGGCAAAAAAAAAAATTAATAATCTTATCTTCATTTTCTTAAAAAATGAACTAAGTAATTAGGAAAATCCAGCGAGCCTCCAGCCCCCACGGACCACCTGCCTTTCTGGCAGCCTGAAAGTTTGTCTGGTTTGTTCCAAAAAGAGAATGAATACTCAGAAGGACACAGGAAGGCCCAGACACAAAAGGAGGAACACCGCGCACACCGTAATACCTGGTTATTCCACAAGAGCAGGACCGGTCAACAGACACCACAGACGGATACGCCACAGTATACGAGCAGAGTGTGCCTTTGTGACCACAAACCTGATCACGTCGCTTCTGCTTAAAACCGTTAATTGCCTTACGCTGCTCTTGAGAAAAAGACCAAAACCCTTAGGCTGGCCTAAGGAACTCCTGCCCGCCTCTGCAGCCTCTCCTTGATCCACATTCCTCCTCTAACCACCCTCCAGCCACCGGGCCTTTGCACAGGCCGTCCACCCCACCTGGATGCTCCTTCATCCCATTCACCAGGGAAGCCCACCCCGATCCTCCAGACTCAGTTCCATCCCACTATCGGGCACTCACACGGCACCCTGGCCATTCCATCAGAGGATGTAGCACAGCTATGCCACTAATACCTGGGCTCTGCCGGGCTAGTCGGTTACACTCATGTCATATCCCCTGTGCCTAAAACAATACCTGAAACGCTCAGTGACTGATGACAATCCATGGTCTTTGCTGGAGAAAAGCAAAGACCAACCAGATCGTGGAAAGGCAGGCAGGGATACTACAAACTACGAGCCTGGAGAAAAGCAAAGACCAACCAGATCGTGGAAAGTCTGTGAGGCTTCCTTGGCAAGGTAGACTTGATCCTGCCAGCAATGAGAAGCTACTGGATGGTTTTAAAGTGGACGGCAGCAGGACCAGATGTGTGTTCCAAAAGAACATTCTAGCTGCCATGTCGAGAGACGTTCGGAGGGCAGGCAAGTCGGGGGGTAGCGAGACCACTCAGCAAGGTCTAAGAGACTCGGTGAGAGAAGGGGCGGGTCTGAACCGAGGCGAATGAGAGGAGGGACGTATGAACAGGAAAGTTTCGAGAAGAAAACCTACAGGTCTTGACGACTGATGAGGTGAGGTGGAGGTGGGGACGCAGGAAAAAGAATCCAAAATGGTTCCCCGACTTCTGGTCCAGATGCCTGAGCTTTCCAAAACGTAGAAGCGGGATCTAAGTCATGGCTCTGAAACTAGACACTTTGACTTCTTGAAGCCCCAGTTTTCCCACCTGTAAAACAGAGCTGCTCAGAAGTCCTGCAGGGTTGTTGGTAGAATCAGACGAGATGATGTTTGGGAAGGTGCTTCACCAGCGGTAAAACCTTATTATTGTTATCATCGACATGGGGAAACAGCCCGCACAACGGCTGCATAATCACCCCTGAAAACAGCCTGCCTGAAATAGTCACTAAGACCGAACCTTACAGTCTTACACAACTGGCCTAAATTCTGCCTCTTTGAAACTTTCTCACTGCCTCGCGAATGACCCAGATGAGAAAGGAAGAACGTGCATCTTGTTGGAGAGTTTT
>NW_006436282.1:23165979-23176698 GCF_000325575.1 Pteropus alecto
CTGCTGGTTCCCACTTAAGAGACGCGGGATAATCCCCTTCAACACTGACTTGACAACATTTGAAAATCTAAAGTAACTTCTAACCGTTAAAGAAAGACGAGTCACTAGACACAAGGAGGCTTTCTTGGAAATTGTAAATTCATGACTTTAAAATAGAACTCCATCCACTTTCTCACGTGCTGCCCGAATCCCGCTGTGTTAATTTGGGCTCCCTGTGCCCAAGAGTTAAAGAAAAACAATGCCAGCTTTCTCCTGGGACCACTCAGAGAGATGAAGCTTCGAGGGGCTGCAGAGTTCCCCTACTTTGCGATTCCAAGGTGAACATCTAAGCCAGCTGAAACGCCTTCCAGTTTGGCAGGAAGGAAGGAAGGAAAAAACAGAAGGAAAAGGAGCTAAGATATACGAGCACCTGCAACAGTCACATGGCTAGGCCAGCGCTTTACATATGTTACATCATCTACAGATATTATAACTCAGATTCAGAAAGGTAAAGAGAATAGCCAGGTATCTTACGAGTGGTGAACATCAGAGCTCGGCAATTCAACTTCTGGTTTCTTCAAAAGTAAAGACAGATTAGTCTTTCCACTATATGCACTGCAAGAATTCTTTGAGATGCTCTCCAATAGTCAAGACGTCTGATGAATAAACTATATAATTCAGCAGATCCAACACAGCATTCCAACTCCCCAATAAAAATGATAATAAAAAACAAAAAAGGAACGAACGCTGGACTTGAACTCTGCAGACCTACTCTGAAACCCTCGCTCACCAGTAACTGCTCCACCTATAACCTCACTTGTAAAAGTTGAATTAGACCATCTGCAAAAACCTCTTTCTTTAAGGCTAAACAAATGGTGGTAGTTATTAGTGATGTAAGTCCAAGATTGCTGATCTTTATATTCTTCTCCAATCCCATGGAATCACACCTGAGCTACTCTATTCTATCATGAAGAAGAGGGAAAGCCCAGCTGTCTGCAGAAGCGAGAAAAGGCAGAAGTCAATGAATCAATTCATGTGAACTCTCAGAGAAGCGAATCTCGGCAGCAGCATAGGTAGACGAATACTCATGAATGCAGTCTCGAGGGGTTTAGACCTTTGTCCAGCAGATACTGCCCTCTGACAAGTAAAAACCAACTTCCAGCAACTCTGCATCCAAGCTCCCCACCCCCACCCCGGGGCCCCTTGGGGAAGCCAAGGCCTGGTTCTCAGGCCAAGCTCCTGCCATAGTCCAGAGCCTGCCTGCCAAGCAGCACAGGAAGTGCCAACCAGCTCTCCCCAGAGCAGCTGGCACCAATTACCCAGACCCAGCTGGAAGCCCTTGGCTGGGCTGAAGCAGGCGCTCCAGACCCCCAGCCTGGTCGGAAATCCTACACTAACACAAAGACAGCTTTGCAGCTGTGCCAGCACTTGACATAAGTGGCTGGTCGGGGGCTGTGGGAGGCAGCCAGGGAGCAAGCTGGCGAGCACCATCCAGGGAAGCAGCTGCGGGTCTGGGAGACTTGCCCGCTCCCTGATTTCAGAGTCTCTCCGTCATCACAACCAACAGTACCAATTGTTGGGCACCGGAAGTGTGAGGGGTTCCTACTAGACTCCTCATCCTACGGAACTCTGCCAACAACACAGCAAAGAAGGAAGTGCTATCCCCATGGACAAAGGAGGGACCTGAGGCCCAAGGAGATCAACGACCTTTCCACAGTCACGGGGACAGGAGCTGCCAGAAGTGCGTCTGGTGCCCAGACCTTCCTCTTCCCCGAGCATCCTGGCATCGCAGAGCTAAGCATCTAAAAAGGGCCTGGCAGTTAGGGACTCACTTTACAAAGCCATCGTAAGTGACACACTAAATCCTAAAAGATGATTAACTGGTTGAGGAGATGGGAATATTTGGAGATCCACCGTGGATTCATCAAGAACAAGTGTACGGCATCAGACACCAATGCCCGACACATAAAAGGGAATGCCTGCCTCTTGGCAAGAAGGGCCAGTTTTGAACAACAGAAAGCAGAAAACAAGGTCATCCTTATAACTTCCTAAGGAACAGTACATATGGATGTTTGATCAAGCAAAACTCAGAGTTGGTTATTATTATTTTCATGTTAATAATATTAGGATTATGTAAATATATTGTGAGCATGTATTATAAAGATATCATAATATTATGAAAATAACATTATAACAAATATTTATATAGAGGTTAACTATATACTACGTGCTGTCCCAAGTGCTTGATGGACATTAACTCACTTAATCCTCCAAAACCCTAAGAGACGGGTCATATAATTATCTTCATTTAACGGATGAACGCAATGAAACACAGAGAGGTTAAGACACTTGTTCAAGACCACACAGCTAATAAACTGTGAAGCCAAAATTCAAACCAAGGTGATCAAGCTCCGGAACTCATCTCTTAACCTCTGTACATACGGCCTCTCAAATCCAGCAAGCAGAGTCCATGCGAGGTGCTTCCATAAATATTATCTGTAATCACATTTATTACTCAAAACAAACCCAACTAACAACAAGAACTGAAGTCATAAAAGCTTCGTATAACATCAGAATGGGAGCTAACCCAGCAGACAAGCAGAAACACTCAGAAAGTTCCACCATTCCCCCACGTCCCACTGGAATTCGATGTCACAAAGGGAAATGGCTGGAAGGCGCAGGCAGCCGCACACTGACATTCTGGTTCGTTCCTGGAGTCCAGCTCAGTGATTATCTATGTTGGGAAAAAACTCCAGTCCCTCATCCTTTATTCCTCATACACTTCACTTCTGCCACCTCTGCTCACCAAATGCATGAATATCCCTCCCCCCAGCTGGGGGTCCCACAATTTACCTCACCTCCAACACTATCCACCTGGAGAGAGCATCAGATCCCACAGGTTAAGGGTTCAGTCACACGAGCAACTGCCCCCCACTTCAGATGCCAATCGCAAGTAGGAGGTCCCCAGGTCCCCACAACTTCTGTCCGATTCACTATAAACGAGAGGCTCCCGTGACCTCCTCCCCTCGGATTTGATTATTTCCTAGAACATCTCAAGAACTCGGAAAAACGCCTACTCTTACCAGTTTATTAACGGAGATGATAAAGAATACAGATTAACAGCCAACTGAACACAGGGAGAGACCTGGGAGGGCTCCGAGCCCAGGAGCTTCTATCCCCGTGGAGTTGGGGACATCGAAAGATGTTCCTAGTGCCCTTGTCACTTTGGAAATTACAAGGGTTTCAGGAACTCTGGGCCAGGAACCGGGGGCAAAGACAAATACATATTTTTTCTATTATCTTATATTATCAAATTCCCCTGTAAGCGAGAATTACCATACAAAGTTATCTACTTAACAAAATCTAGTCGACTATGTCAAAAACAATTTCAACTCTGAGCCCTTAACTGCTCCTTCATCCAATTTGCCTTCACTTTGCTCTGAAATCTGCAAAGCATCTTCTACCAGCAACTCCCCGTGTGCTGCCCTGAGCCAGTCCCCTGCACCTTCCCGCTCTGGGACACCTACAACGGCCTTTGGAAGTGAATGCTCACCTCCTTCTGGGGGTGGCAGGAACCAGAGAGATGTCCTTACCCAACCAGTCCATTTACAGATGGAAAAACCGAGCCCCATGTTAAGTGACCTGCCCAGGATGAAAGAGCAAGTTAGTAAGGACCTAACCCCATCTCCTGATTCTGACACCAGTTATGTGCTTTCCACGACACTGTGCATTCCCCCCCACCCCCCGCCACGGTTCCCCCTGCCTTTCCACAGGGCCCGTCCAGCAAACATTTATCAATTCCAATAGTAACCGTGCTACAGACTGAATGTTTGTGTGCCCCCAGAGTTCATATATGGGTTGAAACCTAGTCCCTAGCATGATCATGTTTGGAGGTGAGGCCTTTGCGGGGGTGATTAGGCCATGGGGGTGGGGCCCTCAGGAATGGGATTAGTGCCCTTATAAAAGAGACTCCAGAAAGATCTCTCACCCTTCCACCATGTGAGGACACGGTGAGAAGATGACCCTCTCTGAACCAGGAAGCTGGCCTTGGCGAGAATCTGCTGAATCTGCCAGTGCCTTGAGCCTTCAGAACTGGAAGAAATAAACTTCTGCTATTTATAAGCTACCCAGTCTACGATATTTCGGGTAGAGCAGCCGAAAAAGTCTATGACAAATAGCTGACAATTTTGAATACCTAATATGTGCCAGGACCTGTACTAGAAGCTTCAGCCGCATTATGATTTTCATGGGCCCTGGACACTTTTGCCTTTGCAGCCCTATCCTCCATAAAATAATTTTTTTTAAGTTTTTAAAAATATTTTCTAGGACTGCCTTGGTATGAAGAATATTAATGTTACAAATTAAAACATTTTATTCAATCCGAAAGTTCGTTCTTTAATTTCGATTTTAAAAGAAGTTAAAATACTTTCAATGGCTCCTAAAAATATTGTGGGCCCTGGGCACTGGGCCTGCTGTGCCCAGCAGAGAAGCCAGCCTTGCCAGGAGCTCTGTTTGCATTATACCATTTCATTTCCCAGCTCAGCAAGGTAGATGCTGTTTAGTACGCCCATTGTAAACCGTAGGAAACTGAACTGGGCCATGTGATGTCACCTGTCCAAGTTCACAATAAAAGATGGGGTTCAGGATTTGAACCCCAAGAGTCTGGCTCCAGAACCTGTTCTATTCTGGACATTCCTAAGCCCCATTTAACCATCCTGATCCCCTCTTCCTTTTGGGTCCCAGGCCGGATCCCCAAGCCAGGTTCGGGAGGTCACTGCTGTGGCACTGCTCTCCACCACCCCAGCTTCCCCCCAGACCCCCGTGGACTCTGCCCACTACTCTGCCCAGGTCCGTGTGGCTGGGTAGACATGCCAGGGTAGACCGCCCCACCTGCAAGCCTGCCCAGAGCGAAACCACAAACCCTCGGGATCGCGCCACGGACCCTCACCCGCTCCCGCCAGAGGGAAGGGACACTGAGCAAACACGCACGATGCGACAGCCAGGCCCTGTGCACGGCACTCTGTTCCCCTGGCCGAGGTTCACCCACAGGGAAGGTGTTACCAGCCCTCTTTATTCTGAGAAAGAAACTGAGGCTCAGAGAAGCTAGATGACTTACGTGGCCAGCGCAATGAGTCCATGTGACTCCAAGGCCCAGCACAAATGCAGCCTCTCAGCTGACAAGCGCCCTACAACTGTGCACTCCGCCTGCTGGCTGGCAATCACAGCCCCACCAGGACAGCCTCGTTCCCCCAGCTAAAGACATGGCTTCCCTTTGTGGAGGTGCAAAGCTGTGAAGAGGGGTACGCGAGTCTCAACCAGAGTTAAGTATTCTCTACAGCTCTGTAACTAAGGATCACGCTCCCCATTTTACATATGAGGAAACTGAGGCTCAGAGAAGTGAAGTGATTTGCCCAAGATGCAGAAATAAAGAGGGGAGATGAGTGGCCGAGCAGGGACTGTGGTATGACCTCTCATTCCACACCCCGCTGCACCCCGCTCCGCTCCAGTCTACCCAAAGACGTGAGGAGGAAGAGGGAATTAGGTCAAGGGGCACTGGGAGGGGGCTGTGGAACATTTCACCTCGGATTCTCATGCGGTCCTCTGTTCCCTTCCTTCACCCCCAACCAGGTGTACGATGTCCAAAGGCCTTGCCCTGACCCAGAAAGACAAAATATTTGGCCAAGAGAGCGCCAAGACCAGCCTGGGCTGAGAGAGTCCTCAGCCATACACACCACGGGAGGCCAGGGGCCTCTGTGCTGGGCTGGAGAGTGGTCCCCACCCCAAGGCATGCAGCCCAGTCACCCTGGCCTCGGCCATCCACAGAACCCTGCCCGCCCCAGAACTTCTCTGAGAGGAGCATCCGCCCGCAGACCCCCTCGCTCGGTAGGGGTTCCCAGCTCCCAGCCAAGAGTGGGTCGGGGAACCCCCGCTCCAGCCCCTTGGGCCTCCGACTGCTGTCTAGGGGCCCTTGTTTTTCCTCCTCTGGGACAACCCCACAGAGAGAAACCCAGGGGCACGGCAGCTGGTGGCAGTTGCTATGGGAAACATCTCTTCAGTACAGGCCTAGAATTTTCCACCAGGTTCATTTTTTGAAGGAAGCAGCTTCTTCACCATATGCCCCACCAACTTCACCCCCTCCCGGCCTGTGTCCTCACCCATGTCCTTCGGACACCCTGGGTGGGTCATCACTGAGGAGAGGGGGGAAATGAGGCCCTCCCCGAACCCCGCTCCCTCATCTATAAAACGAGTTCCAAAAGAGAGTGATGAGGCCCCCTCGGGTGGTGTAAAAAGTGCTTTTGTTTTGCAGACATATTCCACTTGGGAAGGAGGGGCGAGTAATGTCTGTATTTCAGGCAACCTCACGGAGAAAGGAAGAGTCTATGAATTAACTTGAGACAAACCCAAGTAGACGTCCAAACCCCAGAAGACAAGGAACGATGATACTACAGCTCTTCCCTCCCACCCCGGCCCCGACATTCCTTCTGCTAACCATTATGACCACTCACTAAACCATAAGTTCGATGGTTTCCTGGGAATGAAACTCTCAAATCGCGAAGGCTCTGTGACAGTCGGCACCAGTGCAGCCTCACAGTCGTGATTCTGGGACCTGCTCACCACATGCCTGATCTCACGACCTGAGGAAATTACATAAAGAGGGTGCAGAACTATCTGCCCTGGGACATAGGGGAGCAGAGGAACGAACAGGAGCCCCCGGCGGGAGGCAGATGAACAAGGCTTTTTTCTTCTACCTGATCTTCCTCCTGGAAGCTGTGGTAATGGTCGCCTCGTTCTGATTTTGCCCCAGCCTGCGCTGGCTCAGCTGACCTGGGAAACTCCCAAATCTCTCTCCTTCGAGATGACAGACTAATCCCAAAGCTCAGGCAAAAGTAAAGTCCACTGTGGTTTGCCCCACACCACGCTCAGGCTGGGGGGTCAGGGTAGATGTGGGACCCACAGGTCTGGACCCACCTCTGCCACTAACTAGCTTGTGACTTCCAGCCGATTACTTCCTCTTGGGGTCTCAGGAGCTTCTTTTCCTAAAATAGGCGATCGAATGAGCTGAAGAAATCACCTAACTTGGTGCCCGGCCCACATCCCACAGCTGCCTATTCTCAGGGCAGCTCTGACCGACCGTCAGGGTCGCAGAGTCCCCGCAGTCAGGTTGCAGGCTGGCGTAGGAGCCACAGGCTTCCACGTCAGAGGAACCACACACAGCGTTTCTCTAGGGGCTGTTACTGCTGTTTAGGGCGGCTCCTCACTGGGTGGGACTGTCCCACACACGTAGAGCACTCCACTCCCCTGGCCTCTGCTCACTGTCTGTAGAGACGGTCCCAGACAATACACCCCTGGGGAGTATCACCAGGGTGGAGAACCACAGCCGAAGGCTTCTCCCTGCCCAGTCTGAACCAGAAGTGGATGCCTCCCCTTGGCCCAGAAACGTCCATTCTCAGAGAGAGGTTTTGTCGGGAGCCCTCCAAGGAAAGCTTGTCCTTGACCTCGCCACAGGGGTAGGTCAAGCCTCCCGTCCTGCAGAGCCCCCAAGGCCCCCACTGTCCTCACAGGTCTCCCCTAGTAAGAGTCTCTTGAGCCGCCATTACCCTAACACGAACCCCTTTAGTGAAGTCCTCCGACCTGGAGATTTTGCCCAGTTAACAGACTAGAAGAGGAGCTGATTCCTAATGACAGAACATGGGACACCTGAGAAAGGGAGCCACCTGGGGACCCCAAGGCTCATGAGGATTCTTCTCTCACATGGTAGGAGGGGGATTGTCCACCTACTCTCCCTGCCAAAACATGCGACAGGCTGGCAACCACAGGTGTGTACCACACGATACCTGCATGCTCTCAAAGCGAGTCTGACTGCCACATACTGATGCAGGAATATGAGTCCTTGTGCTTGGAAGAAATATCTGTACTATGTACCACACACACACATATAGGCACAGACATATGTACATGTGCATATATAATATATATTATTGATATATATTAATTATATAATTATGCAGTTACTATATAGTAACTGTATAATACGTAGTATATAATTAATATATAGTAATTATAATTATGTATCATATAATTAACACTGATTACATATATAAATAATACATATACATTAAGAGTACCTGCAAATGAATAATGATAAGGTCCCCCAAAAGAAAAACATACAGGGAAAAGATATAAAAAGGCAATTTTACAAAAGCAGTGAAATAAATGTGGCATTGACATGCTACCTTCCACCTCTCAAACCATCAACTTTTTTAAAAATCATAGTTCCCGGTACCCATGAGAGTGTGTGAGTACATCGACAGACTGCTGGCGGGAATGTAAATTTCTAGAGGACAGTTAAGCAATACGTTCTAAAATCCTTAAAAATATACACACTCTTGGACCGAGCGATTGTACTTCTAGAAATTTATCCTTAAAAAGTATTCATGGATGTGCTCAAAGATTTAGTCTATTTTCATTGTTTACTATGGCAAAAATTTAGTGCCACCTAAAGAGCCAACACTGGAAGACTGATGAAATATTCTACGTATAGCAGAAATGAAGCTAATTTGATATCAAATAACAGATTATCAAACATTATGATTGCATTTTTGTTCAAAAAAGTGTACATTCAAAAAAGTACTGAAAGTATATGCAAGAAATATTAATAATATTAAAGTAGCATTGGATGATAAAATTGCAAGTGATATTTTTTTCTTTTGGATTATCCGTATTTTCTAAAATACTTACATTGGCCTAAAACTTCTAAAATGTCTTTTATGGCACTTTTCAGTTTCTACCTGGTAAAATGTCATGTATGAATATATCATATTACCCTAAGAGCACAAATTTCGTGAATATAAGTTCTGAGTCTGATTCATCTTCATAAACTCCCCATGATATTTGCTTAGCGCCTTGAATAATGACAACAATTCCATTTATTGAATGTTCGCCATGTGGCAGGCGATGTGCTAAATTGTATCTTTTTTTAACACAGTAAAATTCAATAAGCATTTGTTGAAGGAAAGAGAGAAGAATGAGGGCAGATGGAAATGAGTGAATGAACAAATGCCCAGATTGTCGAAATACGGTGGCAGCTCTCTCACCTAGAGGTGACCGGCTGACATTGGACAACATTTCTAACCGGCAGACCAAGCTACAGACCATTTATTCTAATGGAATAAGAATGAAAGGAGGGGAGGGTTTGGGGGGCACCACGCTTTAAACCTGGGGGTTTAGAAGCCATGCTTTTGATAAATAAAATCTCACAGGGAACTACCAGATAAAACTTAAAAATCACTTTTGGAAGTTTTCTTACCAGATTCAAGAAAACTAATATGAACATGACAGTGGCCTTTTAATGAATCACTTTTGACCTTGTCGACTTTTAATTCATTTCTACGAACACTCTCCAGCACCCACCATCACCGTTAGAGAGTGAAAGATGAATCAGACACAGTCCTGTCCTTAAAGAATTTGTAAAGCAAGGAGGGCAAGAGATAGGTGCTGAAGTAAGTAATTCAAGGCAGGTGTCAGCTCTCACAGAGGGTACGGGGGATGCAGAGGGAGCAATTCCTTTCCTGTGGGGAAGGAGAGCAGAGATGGCAAGTAAGAGCCAGGGCAGACAAGATTTCTCACTGCAGACTTCAGGGAATGCATTCCTAGCTGTGGGAACAGCCGAGCGAAGGCTCCGGTGGGGTGGAATATGGTGAGTTTGGGCAAGGGCAAGCATTGAGGAGGGTGTGGAAGAAACAGATCTGAAGTGACAGCTGAGGCAGCCTAGGGAGTTGAGGCTGAATTCTGGAAGCACCGTGTTTGGCCCACGCCCCAGAAATCTTGAGTCACCTCATTAGAAGGAGCAAAAGTGGTCCAGAGGAGGGCTCCTTTCCCTTCCTCTCTTCTTGCCAGTAGCAACTGCCTGCTATACCTCCAAGGAGGTGCCTCCCACCAAAAGAGCAAATTAACACACCCCTCATTTCCAAGGCCTTGAGGGTAAAGTTCAAATTTAAAGCCATGGTGACCTGAGCACACTCAGAAGTAGAAATACTGGAACAGCTCCTGGGCAGCTGGCTCTGCCCTGCTGTTTGCCAAACTCTGGCATTCCACAGAGGGACCTCCCCAGCTTTGCCCACCTCCTGGAAAGGTGAGGAGGCAAGCCCTGGACCGGTGTGTCAAAACGCGCATACCATGGAGCGAATAGCAAAAGCATCAAGAACTGATCTCTTCAACTTCAGCCTCCAGGGCATCAGCCCTGTGTCCTGCTCCCTCGAATAGCCTTGAATATATCTCCAGCCCCCTCTGGTACCCCTTGTGGTAAAGAGTTTGGGAAGGAAAGAAAACAGGGAGCCACTGGGAGTGCAGAGGACAGCAGACAGCTTTTTCACTCTGCATCTCTCTCTCTCTCTCTCTCTCTCTCTCCTCTCTCTCTCTCTCTCTCGTTTCTATAACTGTTGACACGTCTCTGTCACTTCCCTCTATTAATCTCAGGCTTGCATCTCTGTCTCTGCATTTCTGACCTGGTATCTTGGTGTTTCCATTAACGTGTCTGTGTCTAGATGTCTGTTATTCTGTGTGCGTCCCTGTGTGCCTCTGTCTTAGTTTCTATCACGTCCACGTCTTCCTTTCGCCGGCTTCCCTCGCTCGGTATTTCTATCTCCATCTCTCCATCTCTCCATCTCTGCCGCCATCCCTGATTTTATCCCTCCTCTCCCGACTTGAGTTACTAAAATCAAAGCGAGGAAATCGAGAGAG
>NW_006436282.1:23176743-23177077 GCF_000325575.1 Pteropus alecto
CGGACCCAGCCCCCCCCCGCCCCGGGCACGGTGACCTGGCCACACATGCGACGTCCCGGCCCTGCCGTCGCTCCCCGAGCACCCCGAGGCCCAGCCCGACCCCTGGCCATCCCCCCTCCCTCGCTTAGAAAGGACCCTCGCCGCCACGGGAAAGGGCGTTTGCACAACCCAGAAGTCGGACAGGCGGCGGAAAGTTCTCACCGATGGTGAAGCTGTAGCCATCGATGCTGAACGTGGCGCTCCGGCATTTTTTGAAGCCCTCTTTCCTGCTGCTGGCGTCCGTCATGGTTCTGGCGGTGGCGTCGCAGGTCCCCGCGCCCGGCCGCGTCCCCTC
>NW_006436282.1:23177315-23215941 GCF_000325575.1 Pteropus alecto
CGCGCGCGCGTGGACGGGGCCGGGGGGTGGGAGCCGCAGCCCCCCGTCTCATCCACCCTCGTCTCTGGGAACCGCCGAAGCCGACGCGCTCCAGACGCGTCTGTTTTCTATCTCCGCTTCGCTGTCCCCTCTCTGGAGGATGGTGGGGTTTGGGGACCCAAGGGAATGGCTAAGAACTGGCGGCCGTGCTTCTTCTAGATGTTTTCTCTGGCAGGCAGGAGAGCTCCCAAAAAGCACATCAACAGATGGAAAAGCAAACATCGAAGCCGGGCAGATGCTGCCAAAGTTTACTCCAAACAAGGAAGTCGGGGAAAGTCACCACGCCCACTTCCTCCCGGCGACTGTCCTCTTCGCTAGCCCGGAGCCCCGATAAGATGACTTCTCGGCGGCCTCTGGCCATGAGATAATTATCAAAGGAACCCACATTTGTAGCCAAGCGCTTTACACAGAGGCTCTAAACTGCATGGCTTGTTCCAGCCCTTTTCTATTTGATTTTGGCCAAATATGAGACTCTTGGAATTTGGAGAGGTGGGCGAGATTTTACCAGTCCTAGAGCTATCTCTGTTGTTTCAGAAAGGGAAACTGAGGCCGAGAGAGGCTTGACTGAGGTCCCACAGCTAGAACGTGGCAGCGTTTGGACCTGGAAGTTTCATTTTATGACACCAATTCAATCATTTGGTCCTCCCAGGATCTGAAACGACCGAGGAGGGCAGGGTTTATACAGAGAAAACCATTCCCCTTGGAGGGGTTTATAGCCGCACTGTTCCCTGTCAGGGCTGGGGAGCGCCTATGAAGAAACCAGAGCTCGATGCCCTGGCGGAGTCCACCCCATGTCGCATATGGAGTGACGGCGCTTTCTATGCTCAGGCTACTATGGGGCTACAATGAAGGTAACCACATTTGTGACGGAATATGACACAATTAACAAACATTTGTCAGCATTAAGAGAGTCAATCAGGTATATTCCTAAGTGGTTCCGGTTGAGTTTAGGGAGCAGCGAGTCCACATGTCTTCAGAATCTGACTAATATCAGAAACCATCTCCGAAAAAAGACACATATACACGTAGGTGCAGTATTCTACAAATGATTGCAGGGGAACCATAAAACCCTCAAGCCCACTGGAACCCAGGCTGATGAATGTCTCAGGAATTGAATCTTCCTCAACTGGGTTGTTGTCGTTGTTGTTGTTTTAGAAATGGATTTTTTTTTTATGCCCGCTGTAGTTGGAACTTCAGTTTTAAATTCCCTCAGGGAAGATCTAGAACCCAGTCACATAGATTGGGTCAACGGCAAGATTAATTAATCCAAAAGGCAATGAATGGGTGTCATGGACCTCATGGCACATCTCACTTCGAGAGCCGAGGAGCTCGAACCCCAGGTGCTCCCTGAGACAACTGGTTACAACGTGACAGCATGAAAAGGGCTCTAGGCTGACAGAGCTGGGTCTGAAATCTGCTCCGCCACTTACCAGCTATGTGGCCTGGAGCAAGGTGCTAGACTTCCCTGAGCCCTTGCTTCTCTCATTCTTCAGTGAAGATGAAGTAAGAGGAAATGGGAGAGACCAGGCATGTAATGGGCATTCAGTGACTGCAATCACCACATGACTCCCCGTTTCATTATGTAGACACTGTGGAAAATGCTTCTCTGTGCAATAGTATGTTTTCGTTATTGTAATCAACATTAATTTTATAAGAAAATTTTATGTATAATATTACTATATATTTTAATATAGTAACTATAATTTTCTTATAGTTTTCATTTTCTCTATTTCTCCCGCTTTTCCAAACCTTTAGCAGAAGCACATGACTTCTTTTGTGTCACTGTAAGTCTCGGCATTAGGAGCCTGAAAGCCCTCGATTTTAGTCTCCGATAGTAAATTATCAAGAAAAAAAAATATCCTAATGCAATGGAAATTTTTCCTTGAGTCAGTGAAATTAAAACTCAGTATTTAATCATTCTTAGCAGAAAAGCTTTTGAAATATAATCTGTAAAAATAATAACAATGTGATCATTTATCTGTCCCCTAAAGACTGGTAAAAATAACTTGCCTGAACAATTAGAACTGTTTTTAAACTGCTTTTCCCGGAATCATTATCTCCCTCCCTGGTTTCAGAGATTGCACACCTACAGAACCACTAAATGCACTGCTTCAAGTGCGAAGTCTTAAAGCAGCCTTCTCAGTGTGGGGCTCTTTCACCAAACCAAGAGAAGCTGAATGCTAGTGTTACATAAGCCAAGAAAGACCGAGTTCAAGACCAAGATCAAAAGAAGCATTGCTTCTGCTCGCTCTTCCAGAAATGCTCCTTCAAGAATGCCTGTGAAGTAAGGAAACTAAACCAAGTCAGCCAAGCGGCTGTGTGTGTGGAGCAGGTGTGTGCGTTAGAGCAGGGGGTCAACAAACTAGTGCCTGCAGGTCAAATCCAGCCTGTCACCTGTTTCTGTAGGGTCTTTGAGTTAAGGATGGCTTTTACATTTTTAAGTGATTGGGAAAAAATTCTAAAGAACGTGTCTTGTGACACATTAAAACTATATGAAATTCACATTTCAGTCTCTACAAAAAAAGTTATATTGGAACACAGCCTCGCTCATTCATTTACCTACTGTCTATGGCTGCTTTTAAACCAGAAAGCAAAGTTGAGTTGTTGTGCCAAAGAAATACTATCTGATCCTTGACAGAAAATGTTTGCTGACTCCTAAACTGTTGTAAATACCTTACGCCTGTCTGGGCTTGGATAACTTCTCATTTTATTACATTTACTTTAAAATAAGTTTAGAAAGGAAATGATCTTTTAACTACTAGAGTGGATTCTTACAAGGAAGGCACAGTGACTAATGTTTGATGAAGGAAGGAAAGGAACAATACACATATGAATAGTTTGATCCAGTCATTAGCCAAGATTAATTAGATGAAGATTAGTTTCTCCCAAGATGTAATGCGTGACCCTGGCTTCATCCCAAGAAAGTAGACTGGGAACTGAATTTAGCGCCTAAATTGGTTTGTAGCTCGTGGAACAAATAATGTCCTTCAAAATATAACTATATAGAGAAAAATCAAAACCTGGCAGAAGATTCCTCTGACGCAGGTGCTAATACGTCCTTTGATACTCCCTATATCGGGGGTATCAGGGGCTGACACCTGTTTCTCTATAAGGGAAAATGTGTCGATGATGAGAATGTATTGCTCATTGGTTTTTCACCCTCTAGAAAAATATGAGACACTGTCTGTAGCACTTGTTATCACAAAGTCAGCTTTCTAAGAAAGTAACTTTTATTTATCAAACCTAAGAGAGGACAGCTCCTCAGCACTTCAGTAATGCATTTCAACCATTCTCAGGTGAGAAGCATCTATCATGTGGAATTCTCCCAACAGCCACTGGTCCAAGAATTATAAACCCAGGTTGTCCCAATAAGGACACCCACTGGGCTCTCTGACAACCACTCCAGATGCTGGGAAGAGCCCCCTGGCATTCACGGGATCACAGAGATGGCCGCAGGCAATGGAGGTTCTGAACTGCAACCTTGCTCCTCTGTCTGTAATTCTATCTGGTAGAATCCAGATAGGACTTAGGAGTATCTTTGCTGAGCATAGGAATTGTGAGAGGTGAAGAGAAAGTTCCAGTACATTCCAAGCCCAGTTCTAGCCAGCATCCGAAAATCAGCTACTCCCAAATTCCCTGAGATGCCCACGTACCTTACACTATACTCCTTTTTTGTGAGTGACACAGCATCAAGGAGTTTCCGTTGCTTGCAATCAAGAATCCTAACTCATCCACCAAAAACATTCCCTACAAGGAGGGATGTAGAGGAGGAAGAAATGAACACAGAAAGGAGGAATTAAACTAACATGACTGAGGCCAACTATGCATGAGGCAGTGTGCCGACCAAGAAACAGCCCCTGCCTGTAGGGACTTTACAAGAAGAGTGAGCCCCCGGAATAGCCTGTGGAAGCAGAGGTCCCGATGAGAAAGCGTCTCAGAAAGCCGGCACCTGTGGCTGAAATTCCTCTTCAGCTGTCACGAACGCCTTTCTCCACTCCATTTTCCTTCTACCTCTCTGCTTCCCTACAGCCCATTCCTTGTTTCTCGTATTAATTAGGCCGAGGGATGTCAGAGACCATCGACATAAACAGAAAGAATAAAAAGCAGGGTTACTACACACCTGAGGGTCTGAGGAAGGTGCCAGAACGATGCCAAGAGGCCCCGATGGAGATTACAGAATTCTATTTGCACAATGGGGCAATTTTTCTTTGTGATGGGGATGGCTTCCTATCTATTCTTCAACTTTTTTCTAAGTTTACATGTTATTAGTTCATCTGTGAAAGTGACTATTTTTCATGCCTGCCTTCTGTGTCTCAAAAAATATTAGCTGAGATACTCCCCGACTAATGCCTTCCCCATAATAATAGGCAGCAAATTAGAGTAAATTAAATTTCATTTATTTTACACTAAGAACTTGGGTAGAAATTCCCGATAGCTTTTGCAATTAGGAGATATTTGAGAACTGGACACACTCTTCAGTGGGGATAAGGGAAAGCAAAATGACTGTCTTGAATTTCTTTTTCATAATCTGGATCATCGAACCTGGAATATTCCTCCCCCTCAGCCCACCTGGTTTGCCTGGAGACCTCCTCATCATGCTTCAAGTCTCTGCTGATGTCCCAGGTCCTCCGGAAAGCACTGCCTGCCTGCCGGCCCTTCCTGGAGGAAGGTGGCCACTCCACATCAAGCCCCGCCGGACCTCATTCTGCATCTCCATCCCAGAACCTCTACGCCGCACTCACACTGCTTATTTGCACTCTGATCACCCCTCAAGGGTACGAGCTGCTGATGGCAAAGGTGGGTCTTCCATCCCAGCCCCAGCACAGTGCCTGGCACACAGTAGGCCCTCACGAAAACATTGGATGAATTGAAGAGCAACATCCCCAGATGTAACGGGTAATGCTGGCCAGCAGCGATGTGACTGAGGCAGGACAGTCATTCACGGTCATTCCCTTTCTCCATTCACCCTCCATCTTCCTCTACGTTGAGATGTAGAGCCAGCTGAAAACACAGCTCCATAATAAACAAGTTACCGACATTTAACATTAGCAAAACAAAAAACTCCTCTTCTTGGTAGCTATGTGACTTTGAGCAAGTTGCTTAACCTCTCTGAGTCTCAGGGTCTCTTTATTCTGTAAAATGGAGGTGTAATACCTATCGCATAGGAAATATGTGAGTTATAAAGACTTACTCTGAACATGGTAGATTTTGAATAAATATTATTTTTAACACCATTGTCATCACTGGGACACTAGATCCCTTTTGTGCTTGTTTTCTGCATAGAGTACTTGAGGTCATCTGTACTCAAAGGCAAAAGGAACAAAGCTTTGAGCTCACTGACCGATGGTTCCAAGACCTCAGAGTATCAGTCACCCTGTGGGCAGTGGAGCCAGAGGTTCTAGACCTCCATCACTCAGCTGCGCTGCAGACACTCACGTGCTTGCTGAGAGCTGGAGTCGGGAGCGCACACAGGGCCCGGCTCAGAGAGCACTCTCAGGAAAGGCTCGGGTACCCCCCACCCCACCCCCTAGCAGCCTCCATCCTCCACCCATTCCACGACACTTGTTTCCCTAGCATATCACCGCACTTAGTTGACATGCAGTGGCCCTCCTCGCCTAGGCCCTTGGCAGCCATTAATTCTGTGGACCACGGCAGCCTCGATTAGAAGGTCTTTTGTTCTCTGGCCTTCTAGGGCACAATTTGCTCCTGATTTTCCTTCTAGCTCTCTTGGCCGGTTCCTTTACCGTTTGTTCACCAGGGAGCCTCTTATCCTGGAACCTCGTGACTTCTCCCTCCACTCCTCCTCCCCTGGGCCCTCCTCATCACTCTCAATAGCTCTAACAATGACTCTCAAGTATCTTCTTCCAGCCCAGGTCGCTTTCCTGAGCAAAAGAGTACCTCCTTTTTCTTTAGAAGGTCTCACAGCACCTAATCTTGACTCATCCAAAACTGAACTCTTCATCTTCCCATTCCAACTCTGGAGTTCCCTAGGGGGTGAGGGACAAGAGATAATGCTTCCCAAGCCAGGCCCACCTTTACTTCCCTCTTTGCAGCTGTCCCCATAGGAGGAGAATGTCTTCTCTGATTGACTGGGCATTCCTTAGGCTAACTTGCTAGGGCAAGGACCTCTCCTGGGAAGAGCCCATAGGGTACCCCTGGGAGGATTAGAAACGGGGGCCCTTCTCCTGGAAGGAGCAGCACATGCTTGGGTAGACAAGCAGAGCTTGGTGAGTGGAGCATGAGCTCCTACGTGGCCCCTCACGGTCATGCATTTTGGGGTGTCCAGCCATAACACCTCCAGGATATCATCAAAGCCTCGCTCTTAACCTCCGACAGCCCCATCTCTGGAAATGGTCCTCCAAACCTTTCTCATCAGATCGGAACCTATGAGTCCTTGCTTTCCTCTCGGTCTCTCTCATCTCAACGGTCAACAAGTCCTGGCAGAACTGCGACCTAAATGTCTGGCATCTGCCGACTCCTCTCCACGCTCCCCCTCCCCTCAGCTCAGGCCACATCGTCTCTCTCCTGAACTGTCACGACAGCCTGCTACCTCTCCAGACCGATGATCGTCTTGCTCCAAGCCGTTGTCTACCCAGCCACCAAAATGACGTTTTTTTAAAAAAATTCATTTTGAATTATAGTTGACATGCAATATTATATCAGTTTCAGATGTACAACATAGTGATTCAACCAAACCGACCTTTTTCAATAAAAATTTACCCAGGTCCTTCCTCTGCCTAAAACCCTTCAGTGACTCCCCTCACTCTAGAAATACTCTAAGAACAAAGTAAAACCTCTTAGAATAATTGATAGAATAAACTCTTAGGATTAAGTAAAAATTCTTCACCTTGGCTCATAAGGCCCTACAGAACCTTGGGGGACACCGGGAGTGGTCCAGGTGAGCATAGGTGGCACTTGGAGAGGTAAGTTTGAGTCAGATCATGAGAGACCCCAGTCTTCGTGCTGGGAGGTTTGGATTTTCTCCTGTAGGGAATGGGGAGCATGAGATGCTTTTACAGGAGACGAGAACCATCAGGGAGGAGCGAGGAAGTTAGCAGGGCCAGGAAAGCAGCAATCAAGACAAGCTAGCACCGTGGGCAACTGCGGCTTCGTCTCGTGTGGAACAGGGGCCAGTGTAAGGAACGGGCCTCAGCTCTCAACCCAAGAGAAGGAGGAGGGGCGTTTTTTGGTTAAGATTGCTCCTGGAAGGCACCAATTCCCTGGTGCTTCCGAGCTGCTGGCATCGCGGCAGAGCAGGTTCCGGTGACCAGATGAAGCTCGCCAGCAAAGAAATGGCAGTGCAGCGGTTGGGAGTGGTAAGTGCACGGGACAGGGACAGGACGATGACAGAATCTGCTACACTGTTGTCATCAGAGAGCACATGTGAGGGGCATGGGGATTGTGATGGCTAATTTTATGCATCAATTTGGCCATGCCACAGTCCCCAGCTATTTAGTCAAACATTATTCTGGATGGTTCTGTGAATTTTTTTTAATGGGATTAACATTAAATCAGTGGGCTTTGAGGCAAGTTAATTACCTTCCGTAATAATGTGGGTGAGCCTCATCCAATCAGTTGAAGGTTTTAATAGAAAAAGACTGACCTCCCCCAAGCAAGAAGGAATTCTACTAACAGATGGCCTTTGGACTCGATCTGTAACCCTTCCTTGGCAATCCAGCATGCCAGCCTACCTGGTAATGTTGGACTCATCAAGCCTCCACAATCACGTGCCAATTCCTTAAAACAAATCAATCTCGAGAGAGAGAGAGAGAGAGAGACTTTCTCTGAAGGATACTGACTAATATGAAAGTATAGTATAACAAAGAATCTGGAGAAGATGGGAAATGTATATAAGTGGCCATCAAGCAGCCTGAGAGGACCCAGGAATCAAAGAATCTGCAGGGATCATTTTCCATCCACACCACAAGGAAGGTTTGCATGCCAATGACAGTTGGAGAAAGGCAGCACGAGCTCGAGAGGCACCCACACACTGACGGTGTGTGGCGAGAGCTCCCTTGGCTCATGAAGGCATTTCCCTCCATGCATCTAATTGTGCTCCTTGACCCAAGCAATCTCGGGGCACTTGATGACTCCTGAGGGCATCTGCCTTGAGATTCACACACTTTCCCCTGTGGTGTAATAGTTAGAATAGTCCCGCATTCACACACATGCCTTCTTTGCAGAAATCCCCTCCCGGGTAGGTGTGGAAGGGAATGTCAGCCTTGGCCAGCAAGTTTCTCTCCTCCACCTTCCTGCAGCCACTGGCTCTTCTCCCTAAAGAGGTCATTGTGGAAAGCCTCCTGAACCCAAGTCAGAAGCTCTGGGTGACGATACAAATGCTGTCAGATGTGTAATCTCCAGCGAGTCACTTAACTGCTCTGGGTCTCACTTTCTTCTCCTGTAAAATGGGCATAATCAGGCCTCCCCTGCAGGGCCTTGTAAGTGCACAGGTTACAAGTAAAAATTCCTTCAAAAAGATCTTTGAAGATGGGGACTGTGTTTGTTCACTTTTTTGGCGCCTTGCATGATGCCTAGCATGTAAATCACCATTAAAAGTTGTGAATGAATGAATGAATGAATGAATGAACAAACCTCCAACATTACAAAGTGTTTCTCAAAAAAGAAAAGTCAAATTAGAGCTGGTGATTCCTCTGCCTATAGCACAGTCTTCAACCTTTCTCTTTAGACTAATACGTTTGGCAATTTTAATGATGACACTGAATTTGATAAATATTTGAGCTCAGTTCAATCCTGACTTCCATTCATCTTGCCCATGTCCTCTAAGGCATAATATTTCACTAGCAATCACTATCTTTATGCCCAACTATCCACAATGGTCACTAACTCCTGCTGTGTCGTCTCTACATAAAGCCAGCCTCGTACACGTGAAGCTCCATCATTCCCTCAGGAGAGCACGAACATGGCTCATGGCAACTATGGAAGGAGGACTTGTGACTCCAAAACTCTGGGGAATTCCCCTGACCAGAGCACCCAAAGCCGAGGGCATGGAACTCAACAGTACCATGGCAATTCCACAGGCTGACCTCCCACATCCCTGCAGGAAAAAAAGTCACAGATGTCTTGGGAAATGGTATATTTGAGCCTTAGTTTCTTCTGGCTGTAAGTATCTCTGACCTTTATTTAGTGTGCCATAAGATTACTCAGTGCCTTTGCATCACCCCAGTATGCCTCACACCAGTACCCACAGCTCAGTAAAGGCATGGCACAGACACGTCAGTACCCTTTACAGAGGTGGCTCTCGACAACAGCGGCAGGCTTAAGTCACCTATGGGACTAGTAAATCACACAGACGTCGGCCTCACCAAAACCGATTCCATTCGCGGTCTGGAAAGGGGCTGGGAAGTCTAAGCACTGGCTCTTTTTAAAGCTCACCTAATGACTCTAGTGAGAAACCAGGGATGAGAACAACGACAGCAGCTTTGCAGCCCTCATCCCAAACTCCCGGTCTCCCTCCGACCTGTTTCCATCACGACGTTTGTCTCCTTGCAAAGCCCACCGTGCGCCGTGGCCAGTATTTTTGGCCTCTCTCCTGGATTCCAGTCTTTCTCTCAAAGGTTTTACTTAGACATACTCTATTGACTCTTCTCATTTCAGACTTCCTTGAGAGGATTCTAGCATTGTGCTTCCTGGGGACCAACAGAAAAAAATAATAATATTTATCGAACACCTGTTATGTGTCGAATCCTTATTAGTTTGCGTCGCTAACCTTTGCAACAAACACCCAAAGTCTCAGTGGCCTGACACCACAATAACGGTTTATTTCTTGCTCATTAATCGAGAGTTGGGTTTTATTCTGTGAAGTTACTCAGGGACCCGGGCTCCTTCTCTCTAGTCACTCCACCAACGCTTAGGTCCCCAGCATCCTCCACTGGATGCTCTACATCTAGCTGGCACATGAAGAAAGGGGGAAAAAGGTGGAGGACCATGAAGAAGGATTTTAGGGACCAGGTCTGAAAGAAACACATATCCCTCCTCCCACATTACATTAGCCAGAAATTAGTCATATAACTAATGGCAAGAGGAGTCCAGGAAATAAAATTAAGAAAGACGAGTGAATTTGGTAAACGTGGATCCTTTGAAACCCTGTCCTCACCACTGTTTTGACCAAATTTGACCTCCAGGTGCAGACACGATTTACACTTGTGTGAGGGCTGAGGAATAAACCTACTCCGAATCAGAGCTGTAACCTTTCCATCTTAACTCCAGGTTCTGTCACTTAAATCACCTGAACCCACCACCATGATATAAACTAAAGCTTTGCCTCGGAAAGAACACCGCTTCTTCCTCTTCTTCATGTGGTCTGTTGGTGCTGTTATCACTTACAGGTTAAGGGTGTAAACAGTTTTAACAGTACAGTATAGCTCTGGCTTTAGAAAGCAAGCCAAAAGTGTAATTCATTTAGTAGTTGAAAATTGCATCATCTTGTGACTTATGATTTTATTCTTTCTGCAGCTAGAAAACATAAATATATAGAAACACAAAAATGCCAGTATGTTAAGAGGCAAGAGGAACAGCGGAGAGAAACTTGGTGAATAATCTTTAGTAGGTCAGCAAAATTTGCCACATCAAAGATGCTTGAAGAGGATCTGGGGAAGAGGGAATTAGAATAAATACAGAGCATCCAAGGTTACGACTCGCACAGCAGTAAGTCCCAGATGGATAATCCGTTACAGGTAGAATCAGCACACGCCTGCACCTGGACGTGGGGAAGGGGGTGTGGTTTCTTACGGGTCTAACATGGGTCGAGCCACCATGTGCCAGGCTCCGTACTAAGTATTTTACACATGCATCTCATTTCGAGCCCTCCAATAACAAAGAATAGAATGATGGAGTTAGATTTTTTCTTACCGTGGATCTGAAATCCCCAGAGAAGGGAATTCCTCTCAGTGGCAACCTTGGCAACAGAATTATCAAGAGCACCACGAACGCTGGAACAAAAGGGAACAGACAGGCATCCCCAAAGGGAATTTCTGACGCCAGAGCGGATCCAACTATTTGGCAAAATAACTTGTAATAGAGAGATTCTCCTCCATCTGTTGTTCACGGGCAGCTAAAGTCGTCTAGGACTTCCCGCCAGCTCAGTGATTCACCTCAAACAAAGACGGCAAACGTGGACCCACACATACACACAGCAAGCTACGCGCGCACCACACTTAACACTTTTCTGTCCTGAATGTGGCCTCTGCTGGTGACGGTAATGATAAGGATGCTGGTGTTTGGGAGAAAATATTGCAGAACGACACAGTCAGTGAGAGTAAAGAGAAATTATATTTTAGGGGAAAAAAAGAGCAAATTACAAAATAGGATACAATATGGATGTGATTATGTAAAAGATACACTTCAGGAAGACAGGAGAGAAACACACAAAAGTGGTAACAGTGATGATATCGCAGTGCTGGGGAGAGAGGTAACTCAGTTTCCCAGAGCCAGTGAGCTCAGGCTGACCCTATTCCCTGTGGACAGAGACTGGCTGCACCCAAGTGGCCTCCCACCCAGGGTCACTGGTGGAAGTTACTTTCTTATTTATGTGTCCCCCAAATTTTCTACCATGCCCATCATTTTTAAAAAATAAAAATAAATATTTTAAAAGTCGGTTTCCAACACGGACATGGGCATCGAAATTACTTCCCGTATTTTTCATGTTTAAAACATCGTATAATTTAAAATATATATTAAAATAAAATATCCACAGCCAGGTCAATGACCCATCCCTAGGCCATCGGCTTCATGAGGGCTAAATCTTTTGTTCACGAATGTATTGCAAATACTTAGAACAATACCTGGCACCGAGTAGGTAGTTGTTGAATGAATACATGAATACTCTGGTTCTAACATGTGGAAACTAACATGTCAGCCTTTTAAGTCAGGGATGTGCTCTATCCACCCTCCATGAGTCAGAACGACACGGTCCTTCTTACCACTGATGGAGGAAAGAATTCATGCCCATTGTCTAAAAACAGATGCCCCTCTTTTCAGAATGATTCCATCCCTCCATCAAACCAGGACCCAGTGGAAAAGTCCTGCTACCGCATCATCAGTAATGTGACGCCTTATCTGTAGGCACTTTGTAAAATATTAGGCATATTCACCATACAAGGCAAGCTGACGCCCAAAGAAAGAGATGACAGACCTCTGTGGCTGGAATTCTAAATTACGGCCATGACATAAAAATCTCCACGGGTGGGAAAGCGTGTCTCTACACTGACACGATGACTGAAATCTCAGAATCACAAGCAAATTTTCCCAGATGTTGATTACGCTGCTGCCCAAAAATCCTCCCAGAGAATCAGACAGTCTGTATTATCATGATAAAAGAAAGCAGTTATAGTTGGCAGCAGGTGGGAGTATTAATGATTTAACGCTGAGATGTTTTTGTCAGGTATTTAAGTTACCAAAAGGTATTTTTTCTTTCATTGTGATAAATTCTTGTGCATACATTTGGCAAACTAACAAAGAGCATTTGGGAGAATAGAGGCGACCTGGTTTCCTCTTTTCACATGAATCGCCTCTTGGGTTAATTAATTCTCTCTGATTTTGAAATTATCCTTCAACCACGAAACATCATCTTTGACACGTAGCCTGCGCTCAGCAAACAGTTATGGGATCAGCTCCAAATGTATGACAACTACTGCCATTTGCGACATGGATGGACCTTGAGATGATCATGCTAAGCGAAATAAGCCAGACAGAAAAAGCTGAAAATCACATGATATCACTTATATGTGGGATAGAAACCTAAAAGCAACAATGAACAGAACAAACAAACAGAGACTCGTGGACACAGACTATAGACTAGTGGTTACCAGAGGGGAGGGGGTAGGGGAGGAGGGAGGAGGTAGACGGGGTAAAGGGGGTCAAATCTATGGTAGCTGAAGGAAACTGGACTTTGGGTGGTAAACACACAATAGAATATACAGATGTCAAATTATAATGTACACCTGAAAATTATATAATTGTATTAACCAATGTAACCCCAATAAACAATTTAAAAAAAAAAATGTGTGACGACTAGGAATGTAAGAGCACACGTTGGAAATAATAAGAAGTGGAAAAGGGTAAAAATGAGGTGTTAATTCAGGGAATAAATTAAAAGAAATAAGGGGGAAATCAATGAGTCGTTCTGGCAGTTTTCCTCATTTTCAATTCATGTTTGTCAAGGTCGCCACTGTGGTCTCGCCACCACGCCGGACTCTTCCACTTACAGAACCACCTTTAGCCTTCACAACAATCCCATGTCGCACGAAGGAACCGAGGCCAACTACAGCAAGGTGAATGTCAGATCAAAATGGGGGCCACCTGACTCCTCCCTGAGCCTCCATCCACCATGGCTGCCTCTCTTCCGAAAGGGTAAAGTTCCAGACACTGCCATCCGATGGCCCTTCCGCCCACTCTTACTGTTCCCACCTCTTCCTTTTTAAATAAAGTCCACAGAAATAAGTAAGCAGGGGGAGACAGGTGCTAGCGAGAGGCCACAGAGCAGGCCTTATTCCTTCCCCACCCCCACACCTGGAATACGGAACTGTGCCCCTGACATGCACCACCCTCGAGCTGCCCTTGAGGTGTCATCGTCCCTGGGGGAGGAAGCCTCTCCCCCACCTCCATCCTCCCAAGGATCTTAGGTGGGCACAGCGCTGGCACAGGCCCCCAGCACCGTCAGCTTCCTGCTGCACAAAGGGAAGCAAGAATTAACTCCAAGCACTGAGAGGACATTCACCCGGAAATCAGCGGCCCCTTGGAGCACCACAGACCTCCTTCCCTGATCATCAGACGGACCGAGAACGTTCTCAACAGGGACTCTCCCAGGAAGGTAGGGAGAGATCCAGCTGCCTCACGGGAGGAGGTGGAGGAGAAAATGCCAAGAGCACCCAGAGGCTCAGCGTCCAAGCCTGCTGAGGCCAGGCTCTGGGTCACTGTCCCTGCCTTCAAGCAGCTCACAGTCCTGATGGTCTAGACAACCCAGGGGAACAGATGATAATTTAACATGACGCTAAAACAAAGGGAAGTTCAAGGCCGCCCTTAGTCCAGCTCGCGGTTTCCTGAAGGAGATAACACTAGTGCTAGTCTCTTTTTGGAAATAAGAGTGTTGAGAAGACATGAGCGAAAGTTGTAGGGTTTTTCACACATTATTAGCATCATTTTTACCCTGACTAGACTCACATTATTTCCATCCTACCCATGCTCATGTTCATCACAGCCAGGGTCAAGTCCTGGCCACGGCTCATATTGGCTGTATGACGTTGGGCTCTGCCTCAGTTTCCTCATGTGACTGTCGTGAGGAGTAGATGAGTTAATCCAGGAACGGCGCTTGGAGCAGCGTCTGGCATGAAGTAACCACTCAGTGAATGTCGGCTGCTGCTATTATTGTCATTGACATTGCTTTCACGGCTTATGCACGTCAGTGCACTTTTGACATAGTAATCTGTCCTAAGGACAGGGACAGGGACAGGGACAGGGTCAGAGCGGGGAAGAGGGAGCCCCAACAGCTAGATGGCGCCATCCTGGCAGCAGAACTTCTGACTGCCCGCTCCTTAAAAACGCCAAACTCTTAGAAGAAAGTTCCATTAAATCCTTAATGAGTCCAAGGCTCCTTTCACATAAACAAAGAAGGAAATGGCACTAGAAGACAGTGTGGCAGATCAGACAGAGGACAGCTAGGGTTAACTTGGGGATACTTAAAATCCCAACAGAAGCTCCTTCTGAATGCGATTTAAAAAATAAAAATAAAAAATAAAGGGATAAACCACATCTCCACACTCCAAAGTCTCACAGGGTCCCTCTGTGCGACATTGCCCCAAACTGCCGTAACCCACAGCACCAGGAACCTCACTGTGACGAACAGGCTCTTCCTGCCCCGCTCCCGCCCCGGGGTGCTGTCCGCCCAGCTGCGCTCACCGCCAGCGCTGCTGTGCTGGCGGGACTTCCACGGCCAAGTGACCATGGCCAAAGGCAGTGAGCGCAGAACCAGGAGGAAAGCGGGGAAATCATGACCTGATCGGCCATGAGGACATTAAGAGGGACCACATACGCCTGGATGTTTTCCCCACAGAGGCAGCGCGGGGCCCCGCAGCGAGGCCTTCTGCGTGGCCGGCATGCCTGCGCCAGGCGCGGCTGCCTGGCAACTGGAAACGCTTAGCGAGCTCCCGAAGGACCGCGGGTCCAGGGCGAAGGGCTTGGGACTGTGGTCCGGAAGGGCTAGATTCAAATCCCAGCCCCGCGGCGGCTGGAAAAAGCATCAGCGCTCCCAGTCTTGGCTTTTGCATCACTTTTTTGGAACTGACGGTGCTCGTCCGCGCTGCTTTCGGCTGCGGCAGGGCAGAGGATTCCGCACCAAGTCGGCTGCGCGCGCGGGGCCCTACCTTGCTCTCCTGCGCCCTCCAGCTCCCGCGCCGTCTCTCCCGGGCTGTGCGGCTCTCCTGCCGCCTCTGTCCTGGCTCCTGCCTCTATCAGCAAAGAAAAGCAACAAGGCCAGTCAGGCACCTTGGCTGTTGACTCCTCTCCAGCCAGCACATGGAGGGCCTGAGCCACCTGGGCAATGGGCAAGCCCCTTGCCGCCGGAAAGGGACCAGCTGGGAAGGCGGCCTGAGCTTCCTCAGACCCCTGGAGTGATCCCCCGGGGAAGAATTTTCCTGGTCCCAGGAGACAGGAATAGAAAAGTACGCTATGGAATCTCACTTGCCACAACTCTGTGAGTGGTTATGGCTCCCGTTTTTCAAGTGGAAAAACAAACTCAGCGAGGTTAAGTAAAACACCCAAAGTCACAGAGCTCTTAAGTGGCAGAGTCAGGATTTGAACACGGGTCCTCAGCAGACACCACCCCCCCACCCCGTGCACTTTCTCTCTCCCCACAGCCACCCCTGTGGTTATGGAGGCTGAAAAGTTGGACCCATTCTAAAGTCCGAATACTCCTGTTAACGTGGACTAGAAGAACCCAAGGCCTTCCATGTCCTCAGTATGTCCTCTACTGAGCTAGTCCACCTCTCTGTGATTTCTCTCTCTCTCTCTTTAAACTGCACCTCCACTAACCCTGAAAAAATCATGAGACTCCGAGATGTGCCAAGCTAAGAGACTGGACATGTTCTTTGATAAAAGACCAAGACAACAGCTTAAGCCTTTATTATGATATTGAATTCCAGTATCAGTTATTTCCTGGGGATCCTGATGTTACCAGGCTGATGTATGAATAAAGATGTTTATTGAAGCTAAAAAAAAAAAAAAAAAAAAAAGAAAAGAAAGTAAAATACTCCTACAGAAGTTTTTCTTAAGATGGTGTTTAATTGCACCTAGTTTATGATGAATAAAAGTATTTTCTCTTAGTTTTGTATAGTTTTGATGCCCCCTGAACATAGATAAATAAAATACGATTATACATTTTCTTATCCCAAAATCCAAAATGAACCGGTAGATAAAAGACCCCTTGCAATGCCATGGCCCTAGACACAGCGAAGCTTCTCTGATCACAACCCACCAAGCTGGGGAGACGGTAGTCAGGGGGTTTTAGGCCAATTCGATGAACGCTAATTAGCCAACAGTGACTCTTCAACCCATTAATCCAAAGATTATTGACCCACTCAACCTTCGTTTGTAATAGTATTTTATGAAGTTCACAGAATTCTGGGATTCACTGAGACCACCCAACATACGGTAGATTTTTAGAATGACAACTGCTTGTGAATTTATGTATCTCGAATTTCAAGTATCACGTCTGTCACAAATATGAAAGACTTCAAAAGAACAGAATGGGTTTTTCCCGTCCAATGCATTTTCAGACCAGCCTTCTACTTTTTTCTATTCTGCTTGGTTAACGGCTTTGTTTCCTTAATGGAAAAGAAGGAAAAGGTGGAGGCAAAGCTAACATGCAAAGAATTGTCCTAGGAATACTGTCACACTTGTACTTCTGGGAGCCCACACACACACACACACACGCACAAACACCTACATTCATACCCCAACACGCATTCGCAGAATAGAAGTTTCATCTGGATGTTAATTTAAGAGAAATACAGCACATACAATACTTTCTGGAATAAAAGGATTTCGCAAAGTGAGAGCAAAGAAGGAGGGATTTTTTGAGCACCTAGTAAGCCTCTGCAGCTCTGCCACGTAATGTCACCACAGGGCTCCATCTCACTGACACTCACAGCACTTAGAGGTAGGTGTCATAATCCCTGTTTACAAAAAAGGAAAGTGAGGCTCAATGTGAAAGGTGCATCTGGGCCCCAGGTCACCCACTACCAAGTGACTGAGCCCTGATGCAAACTCAGATCCGTCTTGCCCCAGAGGCTCTGAATTTTGCAGCAGGGGTGGGACTAAGGATAAAGATCCTGGCAGTCCCCATACCTCTTATGCACCAGTCCTCATCTCTTGCTCTGATCTCCTCCTATCGGGCAAAGAACAATTGCCCGATAACAAAAGGAGAAAAACTTCAGAGTGATGTCAACCTCAATCACTCTGCAAGTCCTAATAAAAAAAAAGATACGGATCCCCCTCCCTTCTTTTGCGAAGCAGCTTTTCTTTTAGGACAATCACAGGGCAGAGCGAGATTAGCTGGTCTTTGATTTGGCGCAGGTGACTTCCAAAAGAAAAAAATAACTCACAAAAGGCAACGTGACAATGGATGTGGAAGAGGGAAGAATCAAGGGTCGCAAGCTCTAAATCATCGTCAAGTTACACTGGGGTGGCTGCGGAAATGTTACCGTGTGATGTGAGTTTCTCCAGAATGCATAAAACAGCTGCTCCAGAGTTGCAGAATATTCTTGACCCCTTCCTGCTTTCTCTCCAAGTGCATCGTTCAATAATTAAAACCTATTAGATTCCTAAAGTGAAACACTTCGTAGCGCTTCGGTAGACACTGGGGAGGACAGGAATGGAATTTTGATGGCACGTCTGCTACTAACTTGAGATGAAATCAGATTAATGCTAATTATTTTCCACATTCGGTTTCTATATTTACCAAATGGCCTAACTTTTGGAGAGCGAGGTTCTTTCTGCGAAAGCCTTCTGCAGTAACCATTAACTTTCTCCATCTACCCACACTCTACCAGCCTGTCATGCCCTGTTGCAAACCCATTGGTTGTTCAAAGCCACTTACCCCGGTGCACAGGATCACTCCCTTCTCCACCTCCATTTGCACTTTTGTTCACATAATTATAATTTCATATACATATTAAACATATTAAATAAGTGCCATATGACATGTGCCAGACAATATAGTGACAACTGAAGACAAAGTAAATACTAATAATAGATGAATTCACCTAATTGCTTACTAAGGGCAGGTGTTTGCTGTAGGTGCTTTTGTGTATATTATTTAGTCCTTGCTTCTATGAGAAACGTCCCGCTGTTATTCCAATCCTACAGATGGAGTATGCTGAGTCACTTAGTAGCTTGCTCAGGATTACTCAGATCCTAAGTGATGGAACCAGAGTTTGGACCTAGAGAACCTGGCTCTAGAGGCCTGGCAATTAATCACTGCTCTGTAACTGCCTCTCCTGGCTCACATTCAGGGAGCTCAGAGTTGAATAAAAGATAACCATGAGATCAGAAGATGACACAGTGAGATGACGTGATTGAGTACACTGAGGAAGGGTGACCACAGGCTGAGTCCGGCAGGAATTTGTCAGGAAGGTATTGCCAGCATCCCTGGAAGCCCTTCTCATGCTCCGTCCTCCTCACTCACCACCATCCCAAAGTCTGGACTTCTGCCAACATAGATTCTTTTTGTCTATTTGGAAATCTCCACAAATGGAATCATACGGTTTAGCTTCTTTTGTGTCTGGCTTATTTCACTCAAAATTATATTTGTAAGCTTCAACCATGTGCTTTGCCTGTAGAAACAGTCCATTCTTTCTCTTTGCTGTATTGTAGTCCTTTCAGATGAGTACACCACAAATGATTTATCCATCCTACGGTTAACGAACGTTGGGCTTGTTTCCAGTTTGAGCCTATCGTGAGTCGTCTGCCATGAACATTCTCCACCATATCCCCTGGTGCACACAGGTAGGCGTTTCTGCTCGGCACGTCCTCACGCCTGGAACTGCTGGCTCATAAACGATGTGTACGCCCAGCTTCGGTAGACCCGCCAGACAGCTTTCCAGAACAGTCATGTCCTTTCACATTCCCGTCACAGCAGAGAAGGGTCCCACTGCTCACATCCTTGCCAACCCTTGATGTTGTGCCCCGTTTTCCATCTGAGCCACTCCAGTGGTGTGCAGTGCCATCTCTGCCAGAGTCTAGTTGACAGCCTTTTAATTAGTCTCTTTGCTTCTGCTCGTGCCTCCCTCTGACCATGCTCCAAATTAAAACCAGAGAAATGTTTTTCAAACTCAAATCAGAGCATCCCATTCTCCTGAAAACCTCTCAGTGGCTCCCACTGCACTCAGAGTGAAACCAGACTCGTAACCACAGCCTCCAAGTCCCTGTGTGATCTGGCTTTGAGCCACCTGTCCAACCTCATCTCATACCAGCTGCACTACCCACCTCTCATGGGCCCAGGTACAGCAGCCTCCCTCCCCTCCCTTGAGCAAGCCGAGCCCCCCTGCCACTTGAGGGTCTCTGCATATATTGTTCTCTCTATTTGGAAAACAACCTCACATCCCATCCCCCACCTCAATTTCTTGCACTCCTAACTGCTATTAATCCTTCCGGTCTCAACTTACAAGTCACCTCCTCAGGTGAGAACTCTTACCTGACCTCCCTACCAAGAGTTTATTTCGTCTGCAGCACCTACATAGCTACACATAACATTTCTTTATTTACTTGTTCACGTCCTACCTTCTCCACTAGTTTCTGAGATCCATGCAGTCAAGGGCATGACTCTCTTGGTTGCTACAGCATAACTCAGTACCCGGTACATAGTAGGAGCTTAATAAAATTTAATCGGCTGGCTGATTTAATAAACAGTATCCCTGTCTGGGGAGAGCTAAGCCAAGGAAAATACTGAGGAAAATAAATAAAACAAATGTTCTAGATGTTTAGAGGAGAAGCATCGTTTACTGATCAACCTAGCCACTGCTTCCCGAGCACCTACTCTGGATGACATGAGGCCCCTCGGACTCCACAACAGAAACCGCATCAATGCTTCCTAGCAACCACCAGTCCGGATGACCTTGAGGTGCCATATTTGGTCATCTTTCCCAGAAGATGGGACACTGTTTCGAAAAAGAACCAACCACACAGCTTCCAGCTCCCTGCTTCTGACAACTTGCGTAGGTTCATCCTTACTTCAGATGTGCAGCGGGGTGTAAATAAATCTGCCCAGTGTTTCAATTCAGAAAGTTTGAAAATTAACACATAAAATATGGGAAATTGATAAGGGAAAGATTATAGCCATCCATGCTTCTACTACCCAGGAAAAATCGACGGATCTCCTCTAGGTTTTTGCTCTTTCTTTTTTCCTTTATTGTCAGTGTTGTTCGAAAGGCTTGGGAGAGGACGTGTCTGGAACTATGAAATAGGGCATTTGGGGGATACTAATTATTCAGGCCTGCATTCTAGGTGGGAGGGAATTAAAGTCCTTTATGCTTAATGGCTTGGGAATGAATTGGAAATAGATTACTAAAAGCTTCAGGGTTTGCACCCATTTCCAGCTCACTTGCTCAAATCGCTCTCCATACCTCGGCTCCTAGGGTCGCCAAGGAGCCTGGCAGTATCCGTAGCAACTCAGCCACTACTGTCCTGGAATCAAGAGTAAATATAGTATCTCACAGAACAACCACACAGATTCAGAAGCCATATTTGGCCATCTTCCCCAGAAGATGGGACACTGTTTCAAAAAAGAACCAACCACACAGGACACCTACCAAATGCTAGCTACAGAGCTGGGCACCTTTGTTAACTTACTTAATCTTCTCATTGGCCCCAGGAGTAAGCATGGTCTCTGTTTTGCAGATGAGAATGTTGAGGTTCGGTGAGGTGAGTGAACTGTCCAGGGTCCCACTAAGTGGCTTGACCAAGCTCAAACCCAGATCTCTCTGGCTCCAAGGCCTTATGCAACTATACTGAAGATTTCACCTTAGTCACGAACTATGGGAAATACAAGGAGGAAGAATGGAGGAGGATCTTTCCTGTGCTGGACTTAAAATTGCCCTTGAACCCACGGTGCTGAGCACAGACGACCTAAAGGGGACTGGGGAAAACATCAACTTAATTGAGATCATCGCAGGGTTAGATTAGTACTTAATAGACTAGCTAACCCCGGGGACACGGCCTCAATACAGCCAGAATTTCAAACCACAGTCTTGTCTCTTTCTGAGGATGCATTTGGATGTCAAGCTTCCCGCCGCCACCTTTGACGAGTGTATGTTAAATAATCCACATTTGAGGAAGAAGCTAGGTCATTGAGAGATGGATGAGGCCAGTTCTGGAGCCCCAGGACAAGATTTGTTCCACCATGGACGTCAGCTCCAGAGGGAGAGGTCAGAGGCAGGGCATGAGAACAGGATAGACCCCCAAGCTTGCTTTGTCTCCGGAACATAAGTACACAGAGTTCCCCAGAAACACTATGGGTGGGAGGGAAGTTATGGCTAAGGAGCCAAGAAGCACATCTGCTAACCAAGGAGAGTTTTCCAACTAAAACAATGAGGCAAGGACATCGGTGCCTTGGGAAGACCGTCCTGTGTCCAGTCTTGCCAAGACCCTGGCCTTCCGTCAGCTTATATACTTTGCCTCCTCTCCGAATGCTGAAGTTAAGTATGTTGCTTTCCTTTCAAATTCAGGGTAGGCAGCCTCCAGGGTAGTGACAGCTCTATCCCTTGAAATGTCCAGAAGAGGCTGGATGACCACTTGAAGGGGGCACTGGGGACTTGGTTTGAACTGACACGAGGCATTAATCCAGTCTCTCATTCAAATTCAGCCACTGTTTATGGAGCTGCACTGCGCCGGTGTACAAGGCAGGCCTGATCGCTGTGGAATCGACAGGTCAATGGAGAAGATAAGCATGAAAACTAAGGCAGAAGGAAACAGGTAATGACCCGTCGTGACCCATTACGAAGGAAAGAAGAGTGGTTATGGGAAACAACAACAGGGAGCGTGAAGAACTTCGGGTAGGCTTTCAAATTTATGTCCTAAAACAGGTGACTGCAGCAGCTGGAGGCCCACTTGGAAGCTGCCCCATTGCCTGGGGAGAGATGACGAACCTCGAGCCAGGTGCTGGTGGTAAGGCGGAGCAAAGCGATCCGACTGGATGCGTATTCCGGACATAGAACCGGCAAGACTTGGTGGGACTGGAGAGGTGAGGGCGTGGAGGGGTGAGGCAAAGGGAGACGACGCCCAAGTTGGAACCAGACAAGATCATCTGAAATCGTGAGCTCGTAATACTGTATAGATCCCCAGACTGTGGGGCTGCAAGCCTGGATTAGCAGGCCGGCCTACCCCTTGGTGAAGCACAGGGCCACCAGGGGCACTAAAGCCATTGCTACCCAAAATCTTCCCCATGTCAGGGCTGGAGGGAGGAGAAAGTGAGGTCTGACTCTGGAACCCCAACCTCCCTTTCTGTTCTCCCCACCTGTACTATACCTTTCAGAACCCCAGGACCCTCATGCTGCCTTTACCACTGCTAACCTGGCACATGTATCTAGATAGATAGATAGATAGATAGATAGATAGATAGTTAGATAGATAGATAGATAGATAGATATAAAAATCCCTACAATCAATCAGAAAAACATAAACAACCCAATAGAAAATAGGCAGATCTGAACAGGCATTTCACAAAAACAGGATATCCAAACTGCCAGTAAACATATAAAAAAGTGTTCCACTTCATTAGTCATTAGAGAAACACAAAATAAAACCATAAGCGGTTACCACTGCATACCCGCCAAGTGGCTAAAATGAAAAAGACTAACAATACTAAGTGTTGACAAAGATGCAGAGCAACTGAATCTTTCATATATTATTTATGAGATTTTAAATTGCTACAACTTAGTACTTTGAAATCAAGTGTCTGCCGATATCGACAAAAGTTGAACATATACATATCCTATGATTCAGCAATCCACTCCTAGGCATTTATACAACTTAACTATGTACACATTTGTGCCAAAGGACATGTATGAGAATACTATTCATAATAGTCGAAAACTGGGGAAAACACCAATGTCCATCCACAAGAGAATGGCTAAAATCTTTGTGACATATTCATACAAAGGAATGCTACATAGAAATGAAAGTAAACTACAAATGTTACATGTAGGAACACGGATGAATCTCACTAAAATGATGTTGAAAAGTGAAACGAAATGCAAAATAATATATTTCCTATGATTCGATTTATATAAAGTAGAAAAACAGGCAAAATTAATCTATGGCGAGAAAAGTCAAGAGGGCAGAAACCATCGGGGAGAGGGCCATGGAGACTGAGCCTGGGTCTCAGAAAGTTTCTCCCAGGCTGGTAATGCTCTTTTTCTTAATCAGGGTGCCAGTTACACAGATGAGTCCATTTCATAAAAACCCATCAACCTATACCTTGTGATTTGTCGACATTTAACCATACTTATGTTATACATCAATAAAAATGTGCTCTGAACACATCTGGGAAGAGTACTTGCCCATGGCAGCCAGAGGCAATATGGCTGCAATAAATAACCAAAATCGCAGTCAGAGTAAACCAAGGTCATGGCCAACCGGTGCCCAAGCTTCAAGTTAAAAGAACGATTTATGAATAATAAATAGTAAAAGCATTCTATTTTCAAATATTAATTTACTGAGCATTTTTCAAGTTTTTGCCTTGATATACTGTTATTACGGCAACTTTTGCTTTGGCTCTAGGGTCTGGCTGCATTTCAGAGATTTGCAAAGGCGTTATTATCACATCCCTGTCAGGTACTCTTTTTAGACATATAAAGGAACACACCCATCTACCCACAGGATATGCACTGTACATAATACAAGTATGTGACTCCAAAACAATGAGAATGATTCCTGTAACCACCCACAAAATCAGTCTGATTATGTTATCATCGCACCTGGTCCCTGTGTGCATGCTCCTTGCCACCGATTGTCCATTGAAGTCCAAAAACTAACTGAAAATCTGTACTGATCATCCAAAACTTGTGCCGTATAATGAAAAAAGCACATACTTTGGAGCCCACCTCTTATCTATCTATGTGCCCTGGATGAGTGATTCGACCCTTTTCACTCAGTTTCTGCTCGTATAAAAGAGAGAAAAGATTACCTACATCATGGGACTAGAGCGAAAATTAAATGAAATCATTTACAGGAAATTTCCTGGTTGTATTAAGCCCTTGACAAATGCTGAACAGTTGTCGTAATATGTAGCAGATGTTTTATCTTGCGATGCTACCCATTTTAAAGCAACACATTAACTGTCTATTTCCTCCATAATTTAATGAGGACAAACGGTCAGCTCTTCTGAACTTGCTTCACAGACTGGACCTTTTCAGAAGAGGTTTAAAAATATGCCAGATCCTGTCTTTTCAGAAAGAAAAGCTGACAGAGATGAGCAGGAAAGGCATCAGAAACTTGAACTTGATTTCACGGAACAGACACTTTTTTCAGGTACGTACACTAAAAGTGAAAATAAAATGAACCACCAATGAAAAAAAGGTCCAAAAACAGAGCGATAAAAATAAATCTTACTTAATTTCATATTTTAATCAAATTTCTTTTAAGAAAACTCAGCTATCTCCATAACAATATTACTGAGAAAGAGTAACTTCAATTGAAATTGTCTAAATAAAGATCTTTAATTTTTTGCTAACTGAAATTATATGTTCTTTAAAACATGTTTTTCCCGAACTGTATTTTTTTGACATAATTCCACTAACATATTGTCCCCATGTCTGATTAGAAAGTAAACTTGGATATTCATTAAAGAAAGTATGGCACATTTATATAATAGACATTAAAATGTAACCATAAAAATCATATTTTTAAAGAATATTTGACGATTTGGGAAAATGTCCAGGAAATATTTCGAAATGGCAAAAACGGAGGTTATAAAATAGTACACGTCTAGTGTAATTACACGTCCGCGATACGTACGTTTTTGTAACATAAATATTTGTTACTTTTATAAAGAGATGAGAAAACATTCTTTTTAAGAAATGATCTGCAATCGACTTTTACTTTTTTGATGTTCTTTACGTCCTGGGAGAAATCGGAGTGTAGACTTGTGAAACCTATGCCCTCCCCCATCAACGCTCTCTCCCCTACAGCTTCTTGCATTTTGGCCATTCGTGCAAAGTATTTACGAACATTATCACATAACCCAAAAAAGAAGAAACATCTGTTTGCGAGGGATAACATGGACGTAGTCAGGATTCCAGGCCTTGACCAGCATTTTTTCAAATAGCTTAAAAAACTGACACGTCCAGATTTCTTAAGGGGACTATGTGGTGAACGGTGAACTCGTCTGCAGTGTGCGGCGCTGGACAAGTTGCCAACCACTCACAACCTCTGTTCCTTGTTTGGGGTCTATCTCTCCACCTCTATGGCCCAAGACACCCTGCGACACCCTGCAAGGCTGAGAGAATGTCCGGAGGGGTCTCAGTAAGGCTGGTGGCGTTCGGTCAAATACTAGTTTGCTAAAGCTGTCATAACAAAGTGCCACAAAGTGAGTGGCTTAAACAACAGAAGTTTATTTCCTCACAGTTCTGGAGTCCGGAAGTCCAAGATCAAGGTGTCAGCGAGGTTGGTTTCCTCTGAGGCGTCTCTCCTTGACCTGTAGATGGCCCTCCTCCTTGTGTCTCCACGTGGCCTTCCCTCTGTGCCAGTCTGTGTCCTAATCTCTTCTTATAAGTCATACTGGCTTGGGGCCCATCCATATGACCTCGTTTTACCTTAATTACTTCTTTAATGGCCTTATCTCCAAATACAGTCACATTCTGAGGTCCTAGGGGTTAGGACTCAACATATGAATTCTGGAGGGAACGCAATTCAGCCCACAAAATGTCCTTCTCAAAGAAATGAGCTCAGCAAGTAGAAGAAACAGGTCTGACAGAAACAGGTAAGTCCAATTAAAGATATTATATGGAACGACCTGGAAATCTCCCCAAATATAAGTAAAGTTCCATTTTCTTCACACCCTTTTACAGCAGGGCACTGCTTTAAAAAGATGCTCTCTGCACGAGAGACCTCTGCACTATTCCACGAGGACGCTGTTCAAGCTACCACGCCAGCTGCCAGCTCGTAGTTAAGTTTTAGTCACACCCCCCATTCGCATCCATTAAAGAGAGATTGTTTATGCACTTATTTGAATATTTTACTGCATTTTGCCCTTATTATGTCAAAAAAATGTGTGGAAAATGGAAAAATGACAGGCTGAAACTAGTGATTAGAAGCATAAGTCTCATAACCTTACTACAATTGACACAAAAATGGGAATTATTACGTGGGCTTGAATCAGAGACTCTCCCAACTGGGATTTCACTGAACTTAAGCTCATGTGTGTACATTTGTGAAGGAAAGGGGGGAAAAGCTAAAGAACATAGACTAAGTTCCAAAATCAGATGATCAAAGATTGAGCCTAAAAGACAAGATGTTTCTTGAGATCTGAAAATGGGCGTTAGCTCTCAGAAAACAGTGTCCCTTGCCACATCCAAGTATCTTATACGACCTTCAAACATGTGACACTTGTAGACTTTTTCAAGAACAGCCTATAGGAAACTTTCTATAGAAAAGAGAGAATTCATTACAGGAAAGCAGGGAACTGTCTGATACAGTTCTATCCCAATGGCATTTCACTAAATTAAACAAACAAGCAACTCTGGTAAGCATGATGTGACAAGTCCCCAGCCACGTCATTGAAGCATACTTTGTGCACAAGTCCCGAGTCGTATCATACCCCTCACTGCCGCGCCCCCCCGCGCCGACCTCACCCTGGCATTCACATTCCATGGATTTGGCTTTCATGGTTCTTAAAAATATCTCTTCCCTTCCCCCCTGACTTTCCTACCTTTTACCTTCCCCCTTACTTATCTCCTCTTACTTAAAGAGACTCCCAGGGGAGGGCCCAGCCTCTGGTCTCCTCACCTCTAAACCCCCATACTCCACTGTTTCATAATTCATTTGTTTCATTGACAAGTGCCGATACTAAGTGCCAGACACTATGCTGAGCACTGGGAATTCAGCCTTGAACAGAGCAGGCACATACACACCCCGGAGGCGAGAGCCTGGTCGGGGAGAGAGCCAATGGCTAGAGACGAGTAGTCACAGTAAACTGGTACCATGAATGCTTTGGTAGGTAAGAACACATGCCACAAGAGCGGGTAACTGGGAGGTCCGAACCAGGGCAGTAGAATGAAAAAAATAACTGCTATTTCACAATATTTACTGCTGTGCACATTCTTTCTCGGGAAGGAGCAGCAAAGAGAGAGATGGGAGAACCATGGGAATGAGCCGATTCTGATGGGGTAACCTAGAGATGTGAGGTTGTCAGTTAGACATCTGAATGCAGATATGAAAAAGACAAGTGGATGCGTCAGCCTGAAGTCCAGGATATGGGATGGAGACAGAGAACCCCAAACGTATGGGCTATTATGATAAACGCAGAAATGTTCCATCGAAGTTTTTGTACTTATTTATTTTGTGTTTGTCCATTTTTAAGCCAAACTTAGCATTCAGGTAATTTTATTGAACTCTGTCATCTGCATCATTAGCAAAGAGGAATGCTAGATTTTACACGAGCTACGTTGGTACAGGCATTTCTCATTAAATTAAGGCTGTTAGGAAATACTAGTTCTCACGTGTTTGCCAGTTGCTGGCCTGCAGCTTGAACCTGCCACCAGAGGGCGCCAACAACAGGTTTCTGACAAAACTGTGCAAAGGTAAACATCAGGAAAGGCAGAAATAGGTCAATTTACATGAGAACTACTCCTGGATCTACCCCAATCTGACTGAAGCAGGATTTTTTTCATCACACGTAAAGGTCTATTTCTGGCAATGCAGGTCTCCTGGCTTAGAGAACTTTCTGATTTAAATGGTTGATAATGATTGTTTGTTTCAAGCCACATACCCCACACCCTTTTCATATTGCCACTTGACTTGGGGTGCTTATTGCAAGTCTGGTGAGCTGGGTTCACAAACCACCAACAGCGGGCCCAGCCCACTCCAGACGGAGAGTTAGTATGTTCAATCTGTAACCCTCTTTTCCCCAGCACACAAAGAGATACTCTGGATTACCACCCACATTACTCCTTCTTACTAAGGTATGGGACTTGTATCTAATAATTACACACTCTGGTGAGTCACTTTTTTTTAACTCTGTCTTCGCTGTAACATTGTAGTCCCTCATTTATAGCCTGCTTTGTAATGAATTATGTTTTGTAATTTCCCACAGTCTCTATTTTTAATTACGCATTTAAAACCTATTTCAAAGAAAATAGATGCATTTGTATTTAAATTTTATTCATTTTATTTCATCTTCTTGGCAGCTCTTTCATAACATTTTCGATCCATCTGTTTTCTTTTCCACACAGTATCATTTGCCATTTTAAAAAGTTAACTATTCTTCAAGGACACACTGAATTCCTCGTACTGTTCAGGAAATCATCTATGGTAAATGTAACTATTCAGGTGTATACCTGAATGGAAGAGAAATTTAGATATTATAGTTGCACAGAACTTGTTCCGATTTACTCTACGTGAGCCCTCAAGTCTTAAAGGTTTACGAGACCTACCTTCCATGGCCCCGCTTCCTCTCTGCCTCGCCTCCCGCCTCACCCCTCCTTGCTCATTCTACCCTGAGTGCCACGCCCGCCCTCAAACGTGCCAGGCACACCGCAGCCTTGGGCTTCTCCACCTCCTTTTCTGCTCCTTCTTCAGATATCTCTCCCCACCTCAAATGTCGGCCTTCAGCGAGTTCCCCCGGCCACCTCATATGGTATGAAATAGTTCCAGCATCCCTGATCTCCCGTCCTCCGCTGTTATTTCCCGTGATATTGACCCGTTCTATCACACTGTATCATCTTCCTTACTTTTTATGCATTGTCTATCTCTCCACCGCCCCTCCCCCCACTCCCCAGGATGTAAGCTTTGTGGAGCAAGGATTTTTGTCAGCTTTGTCCTATTTAGGCATCTGTGGGGCCTAGAACAGTGCCTGGCACATCACAGGTGTTCAATAAATATTTTTTAAACTAACGGAAAAGTATTAATCACATTAACACGTCCTGAGTCATCTCTTTGTCATTTGTGAGTACTGCATCTATCATCCCATTTGCAGTTTTAGCTAAAATTGAGGTTGATGCTAATCATTAACCTCGAATGGTACTCAGATTTTGAAACAAAAAATAACTAAAGCTTCAGCCTCAAATCATTCCCTTTCTACACGATCATAAGGTCAGATCTTCTAGAAAAATCCCTCATACAGGGCCTGAGGATCCCCTCATCCCTGAAATTTCCACACGATTTCTTCCTTTTCCTATAGAGAGTGGGACTGTCTGTGTCTCTTCTCCATCATCCCTAGGCCTGCGCATGAGCCTCTCCCCAAACACCTGCTGCATGCCTGCAGTGGGGAGGGCCAGTGAGAGACTGCAAAGCCCTCGCTAAGTGAAAAGTCACATACATTCATTCACTTTCTCGGTGTGTTTCTCTAATACAAACAAGAGAAATTTGTCTCTCGATGCCCCAAATCAAGTAAAAGAGTGGTGATTGTCACCACGGTCCCTAATTTCTCCCCTGTGGAGAGTAATAAAAAGAATCAGATGACACCAAAAGTAAGAACTATAAAAGAAATAAATGGATAAATTAGACTTCATTAAAAATTTTTGCTCTTTAAAAGACACCATTAAGAAAATGAAAAGTCAGATGTCAAATGATAACGTACACCTGAAAATTATATAATTGCATTAACCAATGTTACCCCAATAAACTTAAAAAATAAATAAAAATAAAAAAAAGAAAATGAAAAGTCACAGCCCAAGCAAAAATATTTGCAAATCATATAGCTGACTCTTACCCAGAACGTATTATTTTAAGTCTTAAAACAATGAGAAACAATCCAATTTATAAACAAATGGGCCAGTAAATAAATAAAAAGAAAAAAAAGAAAACGAAAAGTCACAGCTCAAGCAAAAATATTTGCAAATCATATAGCTGACTCGTACCCAGAATGTATTATTTTAAGTCTTAAAACTCAATGATATGAGAAACAATCCAATTTATAAACAAATGGGCCAAAGATTTGGATACCTCGCCAAAGAAAATAGATGCCTCACCGTAGATGGATAGCAAGTAAACACGTGAAAAGATGTTGAGTATTACTCATCATTAAGAAAATACAAGTCAAAACCATAACATCACCACACCCCCAGCAGGAAGCCTATAAACAAACAGGCAGATTGTAAGTGTTGGTGAGGATGGGAAGAGACCCTCAGACACTGCTAGTGGAAATGTAAAATGGTACAGCCACTTTGGAAAACAATTTGACGGTTTCTGAAAAATTTAAACACACCCTTACCATACGACCCAGCAATTAAACTCCTAGGTATCAACCCAAGAGGAAGAAAAACATATGTCCTCACAAAGCCTCTCATAATGTTTATAATGACCGAAAACTAGACAATATGTGGTGACTTCCTGAAGCTCTTCATACCCCGCTGGCGGCATCGAGTGTGCCCGGTCACACGCAGGTGAGCCCGGCCCATCCCAGCCACCCTGTATTAAAGGGCATTAAGTTACCAAGAGCTGCCAGTTGCAGCTTAAACTTATGACACATAAGAAAAGATTCTAAATCCCCTTCTCCCACACCAGTCAAAGCTGGGGAGAAGAGCACCTTGAAGAAGCTATGCTAACAGACGACCACCAGGGGGCGCCGTGCTATAAAAGAAAAGGCCCCTGAACAGTCTCCTCAAAGGCGATTATTTCAAATCGTTCTCAAACGTCCAGGACCCTTTCCAAGTCCCTCCGCAGAGACGGCCCTCGCGGTGACCTGCGGCCTCCTGGGAGTGCTCTAGATATGGCAGAGAGTTCACGGAGCGGACCAAACGTTACTCAACTCCGTTCGGTTCATCTCTACCGAGCCCCACTGTGCTCCAGGCCCTGGGGACACGGATCAGGATGAGACCTGTCCCTGCTCAAAACACTCAGGCCAGTGGCGCAGACCGTGGCGCAGGACGAACATGCTTGATCTAATGAAGACATTTGTGGGTGATGCCAGGGTGAAGAAAGGGGAGGGGGGGAGGGTGGCACGCTCCAGAGAAGATGCCCAAAATTAAATTCGCTCGGAAATGCATGAGCTGCAGTTAGCCGCATTCTCCTGATCTGTTTTCTAAAAACGTTTACAACAAAGCATTTTCAACACTGGCCCTATTAAGTACTGCGTTTGTCAGTTAGAGCTGTCTCCTCTCTGGATTAAAGTGGATCCCAAAAAGCTCTGTTTAGAATATTCTGCTAGCGATAAGTCGGGTCCCTTTACTCCAAGAACAGTAACACATTTCTCACTTTGAATTCGCATCCCTGATCTGTTACGATCACGTGACATTTAGCCCTGTCTTGCCTCGCGGCATACCTTTGTATTGTCTTTTTTGGACATACATAAGCTAAAAGTAGACGAAATATTATAATGAAGCCCTACGTGCCCATCGCCCAGCCCCAAACACCATCAATCCACCACCACCAAGCATTCTGTCCTCTCTAGACCTCTCTCTCACCTCTCCTCCTCTGGTACCACTTTGAAGCAAATTCCAGATATTATATCACTTCATCTTACATACCTCAATAAAGGGTCCCTCTCTCTCTCAGTAAATACAATATCATTACCATACCTAAACCAAGGCGTGAACAATTCCTTAATATTATCAAATAGTCAGTGTTCTAATATCCAAATTGTCCCCTAAAAGTCAAATGGTTATGTGCCTTCTTAGTCTGTTAGAATCAGGGTCCTACTAAAGTCTGCATATGGCACTTTATATGTCTTTAAATCTCTTTTAGTTCATGGGTATCACCTCGATTCTTCTTTTTTCCCATGCAATTAATTTGCTGAGCATATCGATCACCGTTAGACTGCTCACCTTTCTTGCATGAAAGGATCCGAAGCTTGGAGGAGTTTGTGAAATAATACTACAGAAGAAGGTATTTTTCTCTTCCTCATATTTGTCTCATTTCGGAAATGTCCATTTCGGAGTTGAGATTAGGACTCGGATACGATCGCTCCCAGCGAGCCCAACTGAGTATCTGGCGTCGGTACGATCTACACATCAGACGGATGTTGTCTTCTTGTCAGTACAGGACCCCAAAGCACCATAACAACCGAGAGGACGCCCCAGTCCGGGGGGCGATGCTCCACGGCAGAGCTCACGGCACGTTTATTCCTCTCGCTTTCGCTCTCCTTCCCCTAAATGACTGCGCGATCCCTCCCAAAGCGTGATTCTGTAACCCTCAGAATTAGTATGACATGGCGACCTCTCAGGAAAGCGCTAACTACCCAACGCCTTCAGGACAATAAACTACACCAGATTCCAGATGGCCCCCTTGAGCTTTGAGGAATGTAATATTTGACCAGGGAAGATGAACTTGGAGAATCCTCTTTCTCTCTTCACTTATGACAGTTGTGAGGATGCTGTGATCTAGTTGACTCCCAGAGATCTCTGAATTTTTCTGACTCTTAGGAGTTTGCGAAAATCCTTGCAGGAGAAGAGCCTATGCCCCATGAGTTCGGGACAGCCACACAACCTGCCCCAAAGTCCTGCTGTCCTCACAAGGCAGAAGAGACAAGGACATTCTCTGGGGTCTCTTTCACAAGGGTATTAATCCCCACTCGTGACCTAATCAATCGTAAAATGGTTGTCGTTTTAAACTACTGAGTTTGGGAGTGCTTCGTTAAGGCAGCAATAGTCACCAGAACACAGATGCTCAAAAGGTAAACTTGATCTAAGGTTTTGAGCAACATAAGAAGTGTTCTGAATCTCTACCATCACAGGCACTCTATTTTATCCCAGCAGTCATCCAGTCACATGTCCACGGTGCCCGGCTCCATGCAGGCCCCAGGCAAAACTGTGAGTCACACATCATGCCTGATACTGGACAAACACCACTGAGTTCCCAGGAATCTGGTTGCCCAGATTCGTTGCATCGCCTGCATCCTGTCAGGAAACGGATCATAAAAAGGATAATTTGAGGAGGGTGGGGGAGGGGGATGGCATCTAGTGGGTAGAGGCCAGAAATGCTGCAAAACTCCTTGAAATGCCTGGGACAACTCCCACCACAAAACAAATCCAGCCTGAAACACCGACGGTGCCCAGGCCGAGACACCCCGCTACAGGGTGTTCCCCGAGAAGTCGTGCTGTTGGGGTCATGCACCTCGGTTTCCGGCTGCTGCTCTACTGCCAACGCCGATGTGGCCTAAGCCAGTGACACGACTTCCCCGAGCCTCTTTCGCATCTGCCAAATTAGGATCATGAAAATATAGGACCATCGCTTTTTATTCAAAGGATGCATTCTTGAAGACGGGCTGTCATTTACACCTTGAATAATTCAAAACCGATCTTTACAGACAGTGGCAGGTAGTTCTGATCATCGGCTGAGCCCATGCAGCCGTGAGGCATGAGCGTAAACACCGCCGGCAATTCCATCTGCCAGTCAGCTTTGAAATGATGTGATTCCTGATGGAATTTTACACTTGGAAGAATCGCGTTAATTGCATGCATAAAGTAAGATTTTAATTCATGTTTTACATCATGCTTTTTCAAATGCTCATAAAATGCAATGCCTCTGTATCTGCTCTCCCCTGCCCATTGGGGTTTTAGAGGGTCAGGTGAGATCTTGTACCCCCAGAAGCGATGGCTGCTGCCATTGGTAGAGCCATCATGCCAGGAACTTCTCTGTCCTTTCTCCCTCCCTAACCTTCAGGCCATTCCTTTTCTGTGGGGCATCCTTGATGACAGCTATTCTAATGAACTAAATAAGCCTTTGCTGGAGACCTGGAAGCCCATGTCTCTTTCTATAAACATAAAAATATGATGACATCCCCTTTCCAAAGATCCCATAAGCCACTCGCCTAGTGTGGGCACCTCCTCACGGACCCAGGTAAGAATTGCTGTGTTTGATGCATCCATCTGTCCTCCTATCTTTCTGCTTTCTACAGAATGAACCGGAAAGGATTAGACAGTGACCCCGGGGCATTCGATCGCTGAGCAAAGCGGAAGCTGCCCAGAGGTGGTCTGACTCATCACAAGTTCACAAGTGTGCAAGGCCAGGTCTCCAGAAAGGAGTCGGGAGCCTGATAAACCTCCTTCCCCAGCCCCACCCCTCCCACCAAAAGTAGCATCCATGCCGCCTTCTGTTTTCCCGAAGCCCGTCGTTTATGCCGCCATCATAACCACTAATGTGCACTTTCTGTTAGCTATTTGAAAATAGTCTCTGCGGCCCATCACAGCCTTTTTGGTACCCCAGTTTGGGAAGGGCTGTTTTGGTGGGTCTCTTTGCAGTTGGCTTGCCACTGAGAAGCATTTCATCCTTGCCCTCTGGTCCTCAAATGTTTCAAGTCACCAAGAGTAACAGCTAAGATGTATTAGATCCTACTGTGGACAAGCCCTCTTCGAAGTACTTTACAGGTATTATTTAATCTTCGCAATAACACTATGCTATAAGTTACTATTATTATCCTCATTTCAGAGATGGGGAAATTGAGCCGCAAAGAGGTTTAGTAACTTGTCCGGAGTCACTAGTAAACGGTGGAGCTGGGATGCAAAGCCAAGCAGTCTGGTTACCGAATTCACGTTCTCCGACATTGTACTCTACTGCCTTTCACCGAGCAAAACCAAACAGCCAACGAGAGAGAAATGCCGGAAAAAGCACGTTGTTTTTGTCTCAGGGGCAGAGAGGCTGAGCTTGCGATTTCTAGTGCACAAGGCTCTGCAAAGAAAGACCATCCCTGCCCCGCCCCCAACCTCTACGAAGAGAGAATATTTCTGGGAGCAGAAAGCAGCATGTACAGTCACTTGGCTGCCAACTTCTTATGCTTAGGAGAGTAAGTCTATGAGGACTGAAAGGGACCACATTTGCCCAAGTGATTTCAGTGGCGTCATGTTCTAAAGCCGACTTGGGAGCCCTGCCAGCCGAGCGCATGGACTCTCTTTGGCAGCATCTGCCCCCACGTCCCCTCTGCCGCCTCCCTGGCTCAGGCAGAGGCAGCGATGAGCGAGGCTTCCTCATCGGTCATCCTGCCCCTTCCAATCCATACGCCTGGCAGCCACGGCAGAGGCCAGAGAGATTCTTGCATGCAAATCGCAAATACTAAAGTGACATGTCACTTACCTTCCGAAGCCTTCAGTGGCTCCCCATTGCCCTCCGTATGAAGTCCAAACTGTGGCCTGCCTCCCTGCCGGCTCCAGCCCCACTGAAGGACTTGCACTTCTGAGAGGAGCCTGCTCTCTGACGCCTCCCTGTGGCTGGTCTCCCCCCTGTACCATCAGCCCCTTGAGGGCATGTCCCACTCATCTCTGAGTCTCCACTTCCAAGCACAGGCCTGGCCCAGCATAGGGTACCAGTATAGATATGAGGCAGGTCCAGACAGCCAGGTGGATCTCTGGGGGGGCTCAGGGAGGGCCTGGGGCACCGTCCTTCTGCCAAACACATCATGGGGCTGGCAGACAGACACTCAGCAGCCACGTGGGGCAAGACACACAAGTAAGACAGAAAGAGGCCAAAGTCTAGACAGCGGAACACAGCTTACGACGCCACAGGTGAAACCTTTTGAGCCAAAGACCCAAGGATAAGAGACAACGACCAAGGCAATCGCTTGGGCTGCAAACCAGAGGGACAAAGAGGGAAGGCTGGGCTTTTGACAGGAAAGAAAAACAGAAATGATGTCAGAGAGATGCTCTCAGCCACAGCGAAATCCCCAAATACCCCATCTGAAGGCAATGCCACGGCTATCTCAGCCTGTCTGCGATAATTGGGGCCGGCCGGCAGACTTCCTGCAACTCAAGATTCCTGAAGAAAAGAAGCTGTGCCTTAGAATAAAAAAGCAGGACCATTGCCCATGAGCTTCAGGAAGTTGTCTGACACGGGAAGGGTCACCCTCCCAGGCCATCGATTTCCGGCAAACCCGAAACAAAGCAGCCCAAGATTCTGCCCTTAAGGAGAGCTGCCTGGGATATTCAAAAATAAGCCCAGTGGTGGACTTTCATCTCATTAACTTTCCTAAGGGTTTCTCTCTGACCCTTTTTAATGCAAACGCAGCTGACAAACCGCTGCTGATGGCGTCATTGGGAAGCCAGGAATACCTACAGTCGGTGTTACTGGGCGCCCTGTCTGGTTTCTGGTAATACGTTCATCAAATTCGCTGTACGTCTAAGACCAGACATCTGAAGCGATAAAAATAACTTAGCTTGGGTCCCTGGAACTTGGCTTTCAATAGCCTCTGAGGAGCTCTCGGTTCCACTGCTGCCCCTCCCCCCAGGAAATGCCCAGTCAGCGCCGAGGGCTCCATTGGGGGCGTGAGCTGCTATCTGAGGCCAGCCCCACCCCCGCCATCTACTCAGGGACTTGGCTCAGGCCATTGTCCCCTCTCCCCTGCACTGGCAGTGGGGTCCCCTCTTTACTGGCCCATTCTCATCAACGCACAAATTTATTTCTTCCATCATAAAAGAAAACTCTCATTCAACTGCACACTCTTTTAATTCTCTGCTCCCTTTTATAATAAAACTCCTCGAAGGACATGTCTCTAAATATTGCCTCTTCTGCTCTCCCCACAGCCTCTCTCTGCTGCTTCCCCAATCAGGTTCAACGATGACCGTTCCCAAATCAACAGTCGACCTCATTGAGCCCCTGGTAGCCTGCGACAGACGCCTTTGCTCACTACCCGCTTCCGGAAGCATGCGCCTCGCTGGCATCTGAACCCCTCGCCCTCGGTCTCCCTCCCACCTCACTGGCCATCCCTTCCCGGGCCCCTCTGAGGATTGCCCCACCTTTCCGACCTCCAGCTTTGGGGTCCTCCAGGGCCGAGTCCCTGAACATCTCTTCTCTCTATCTATTCTAACTGCCAGGTGACCTTGCCCACACATGTGCTAGTGATGCTAGTTTCACACCCCCAGTTCCAGTCTCTGTCCTCAACACCTTCCCTCCCCATCCTCTTAAATCCAGTGGGATGTGGCAACTCCATTTTTCTCGTCACTCAGATCCAAGTGTCGGAGTCATCCTTGACCTCGCTCTTTCTTACTCCACATCCAATCTACCTTCAAAATACATGTAGAAGACGATGACTCCTCATCATCCCACCTCTTCTCTAGCCCAAGCCACTCTCTCTGACCTGTCCCATTGCAGTAGCTTCGAAGGTCACCCCCCTTCCCCACCCCGCCAGCCTCCTCTCCACTCAGCAGCCAGAGATTGTTTATCGATGCTCCGTGGGTAGCACCGCATGCTCGGCTCAACTGCTAACCCCCACGGCACTCCCTCTCTGTACGGTAACTCCAGCAGCCTCGTGTGGCTTACCTGGGCCGGGTGCACTGGCCCCCACTCCTGCTCCGACCCCACCTTCCTGCTGGCCTCCACTCCAGCCTTGGGATGCTACTCACCTCTAATATCCACATAACTCTCTCAATTATCCATGCCTCTTTTCAAGTCTCCCAGCCAGAGAGGCCTTCCCTGACCACTCTATCCAAAACAGCTCCTCCTGGTCAAGCCTTCTGTCCTGCCTCGAATGCCTTACATGTTTGCATTTATTTTTGTATTTGTTTATTATCTGTCTGCCCCACCCCCCCAAATGCCAGCTCCATGGGAGAAGGAGCATTGTTTGGTCTCCTGCCACATTCCTGTAGCCTGGCACAGTGCCTGGCACGTGGAAGACCCTCGAGTCTTTGTTGAGTACCGTCATATGCCGAGCACGACTGGACTGACCTCATTTAACCCTCCAAAGAGATCACAAGGGAAATGGTGTGATTATCACTCCCATTTCACAGGCGCTGAAGCATGAAGAGGACTTATCTTGCCCAAAAATCACACAGCTAGTAGATGGCAGAACCGGAAGTTGAACCCAGACAGTCCGGCCACAGCTCCTGCTAACGGCCACAACGGTGCACCTGCCTTAGGGAGCCCGGCATCTGCCTGGAGGAGTTTATGAAGCTCCGTCCCGCCTGAACTCACCCGCATCTGGGCCCCAGCTCTGCTCACAGGGCTCTGTCCTGTCGAGAGCCAGGCTCTGCCTGGGCCCCAGTTCCAATAGCTTCATCTCTGTTTTACCCTTTGGTAAAAGAGTCCTAAGCCTCTGTCTCGGCCCACCAGCCCAGAATCCCTGTTCCCGGAACTGGGTCCTACCAGAGCCCTCCCCAGAGGCAAGAGGCTTCTAGTTCTGCCACAGGCCGAGAGGCCTTCGGCTGCTGACCACCTGGCTATCTGCACAGAGCCTGTCCCAGGAGCGTCATGCCAAGCTGCAGTCAGCTCAGCCCTCAGAATGTAGCTGGCGGCCCAGTAACTGCATCGGAAACTGGCCCGTGAGAAGCCCGTTTGCAAGCCCTCCCAGGTGACCTCACCAGTTACAGTCTCCAGGTCACAAAGAGTGCCAGGTGCTGTGTATAGCGCCTCCCTCACGTTACCTTATGTTATCCTGTGAGATAGATATTGTCAAACAACTTCGCCATTTAAAAAGTTTAGCACCGTGCCAAAGGTCAGG
>NW_006436282.1:23216282-23277944 GCF_000325575.1 Pteropus alecto
TCAGCCAGCAGATGTCTCTGTTCAGAGCTAACAGACAACCTCACTGGGGCATCTCAGGACTATCCACATTTACATTTAATAATAACCATCGAGTTATTATCTTTGACACTAATTGCAGGAATTTGAACAGATAATCACAGCTAAAGACATGAACTTCTCTTTTGCTTACGAAAAATCACAAGGGACTTGCCTGTGACTGAGGCCTGAGTCACTACAGACACTACAAGAGCTCCCGGCAGTGAGCAACAATCACAAGGCCGTCAACAGGCATTTCTGGAATGCCCACGGCATCTGAGGTAGCCAAGTCCAGTGGATATAGCTCTGAACTGACTACTCAAAGGTCCAGGTGTAAACCCCAGCTCTGTCCCTTATTTGCTATGCGACTTCAGATAAGTCACTCTGTGTTGTGAGCCCTGTTGAAAGGAGAGCATGGAACCAACTGGCCTCTACCGAGGTCTCTTCTAGATGTGGCATTCTACGGAGAGGCAGAGACTTCAGATTCCGCAGACCAGGGGCCAAGGGAAAGTCTCTCTTGAGAGTCTGCCATCCATGGGAAAGATCAAGAAGGAAAGGTCTACGTCAGAGATGGTTGGCTTTTCGAATGGGAAATGCCTGATATACCACAATAAGTACCAGAATGATGGATGGATGCTGTGTGCACGCATTTGATGGGTTCAGAAACGGCCAACCTGACCTTTACCCGCGTCCTGACTCTGGAAAGAGACCCCAGCTTTGGCATCAGCCGCTTCAGGGTTAGAGTCCCGGCTCCAACTCTTAGAATCACTGTAACCCTTGGCAAGTTGTTTGACATCTCTGAATCTCAGTTTCTGCAGCTTTAAAATGAGATAACAGTTCCCGTTGCCATCATTCCCCAGACTCCAAAAGACTGTGAACATCCCTGTTTGAGCACACTCAGATCAAAGCAAGCAAAAGTTTATTTGCCACCCACCCACCTGAGAAGCATGTACAGAACTGCTCGAAAGTCAAAATGAGCGCCTTAGTTCACCGAATAAGTCCTTTGTAGCCCATACTCAGCATCAATATAGTTGGAGCTCCCCATCCGTTTAATAAGCTTTTATTGAGTGTCATTTTGTGCCAAACATCGAGCTCGGTCTAAGGATTCACAAGTGACTAAATAAACGTGGTTTTCAACCACATCGCGATTCAAGTCTAGAGAGGGATGTGGGCATGAGAACAGCATCTGCGATCCAGATATTCTCAGCAGCTTGCATCCCAGAACGAAGTACATAGGAGCTGTATAAATGTTATTTAAGAAAAATTCTTTCAAAAAAAAAAGGAATTCATTGGCAAGATAAGGGAAATCCAGAGCGTCACTGGAGCGCTCAAAAGGGAACCAAACCTACGGAAGCTCACAAGGGCTTCCTTGAAGAAGAAAAGGTTTCAGAGGAAAAATATTCCAGGCCCAGGGAAAGGCACATGCAAATCCTGGAGAGAAGACACAGAGCTCAGTCTGTCACAGAACTGCGAACAGTTCAGGGACTATTGCTCAGAGGTCACAAGCAGCGAATAGAAAAGGGACAAATCTGCATAGGGATCAGGGACTAGATCGTAACTACAGGGTCATTTAAGGAGGGCTGGTTTTTCCGAGGGCAGCAGGAAGCCTTAAAGGGCTTTTGAAAGGTAGAAACATCATTAAATATTTATCTTAGCACTAGTTTCTAAATCTTAATGTACTTAGGTGTTACCTGGAAGCTTTAGTTAAATGCAGATTCTGATTCAGTAGGTCTGGGCTAAGGCCTAAGATTCTGCATCTCTAATGAACTTCCGACCGTGCTGGTCCATCAACCACACTTTGAGTACCGGCATTTTAGAGTGGTCACTCTAGCTGGTTTTAGAAAATGGATTGGAAGAGAGCGGGGCCAAGGAGGCAGGGACACCAGCGGGATGGGTGCTGGTGAGGAAATGGGCTGAGGAACCGGCAAATGAAAGAGAAATAAACAGAGATGAAATAGTACAGGATTTGTTGGGGAGGGCCAGGCTGCTGCTCCGGGTCCTGGCTTAAGCATCTGAGTGAATCGAGCTGGCATTCACCAAGACAGGGGCCCAGAAAGAGAAGCCAAGTTTGGGAGAAAAGATGACGTCATCTGTGTACACACTGCATTTTTGAGGTTCCTCTGAAAAATTCTAAGTGGAGATACCAAGTAAAGAGTTGAATGTACATATCTATAGTTCAGAAGAGAGTTCTAGATCAGAGACATATATCTGGGAGTCATTAACAGGTAGATTTTGATTCTTCCTTCTCTATAATGCCAAAGACGCCAGAGTTGCAATTTTCTTCCCTGTGATAGGCTCGAAGTATCTCCAATGTGACGGGGCAGGGAGCGGGAATCTGCATGACACACCCCTCCTTGAGCCTGTCCTTTGTTCTCCCAAGGTCCCCCAGAAGCAAACAGGACTGAAGTCCGCTAGGTAGAGGAGTGCTCCCTCACAGGCCGGTGGGAAGCTCATCGTGAGTCAGGACAGAGCGAGTGGAGATTCAAGTCACGTACCTAGAGAAGGAAGGTTCTTGACTGAGCATAGGAGAGAATTCGAGTTCACGTCAGAGTCAGAGACAAAGAAGAGTTTATTATAGCGCGAATAACGCTCACAGGCAGAGACGTGTTCTCCTTTCAAAGACAGAGAATGAGAGCACTGAGAGAGGCAGAGAGAAAAGACGGAGAAAGACAGTGAGAGAAAGACCCGGAGCGTTCAGGGAATTCAGTTTGCATATCATTCTTAGTTTCTACGAATCACAGTTTAAAACTTTGTTTACAGATTTTCCTTTAATGGTATGTAGTGTGAAAAATAAAGGGACACAGCTTGAGAGGCAGGGGTACGTAGAGAATAAGCACGCTGGCAATCCCCAGCCTTCGTTCCAGACGTTCCGGCATGGTTTTCAGGCAGTAGGGAATGAATGGTTGGGTTTCTGTTGTGTAGGGTACGACTTAAAGGCTGTTTTCCCTTCATGGCATGGGTCAGTGGTTTGTTAGTGATCCTAACGGGATTCTTCCTTTGTTCTGCATGCTGCAGATTGTAAATACAGCTTGAGTTAACATTTCATTCTCATGCCTCTTCCCTGTTTCAATCCTAGGACTTCGTCTCTGCCCACTGAAATCCAAACGCAATCTCCTTATAGAATATTTGAGAAAAGAAAATGAGAGGAGATTATGAAAGGTGTCTGGCATAATGCCTGGCAGAGAGTGGAGAGAGCTAGGTTATAGTCACATGCAGTACCGTGCCCAGGGGAACCAGCAAGTCCTTGGCAGGACTTAAATCCCAGAAGGTCAGAGAGGCCCCAGGAGCAGGCATGAGAAACATACAGGAGAAGAAATACAGGAGAAGCCCTCATATATATGGTCAACTAATATTTGAGAAGGGAGCCAAGAATGATCAATGGGGAAAGAGGAGTCTCTTCAGTTGGAAAAACAACATGCAGAAAAGTAATACTAGACCCCTCCCTTACACCAGTCATGAAGATGAACTTGAGAGGGATTAAAGACTTAAACTTAAGACCTGACACTGTGAAATTCCTAAAAGAAAACATAGGGAGGAAGTTCCCTGACATTGGTCTTGGCGATGATTTGTACAAATACGACACCTAAAGCACAGCGATGAAATCAAAAATCAATAAATGGGACTACGGCAAAAGAAACCATCAACGGAAGGAAAAAGGTAACCTACAGAAGGGAAGAAAATGCAAACTATATCTCAGATAAGAGGTTAATACCCCAAATATATAAAGAACTCATATAACTCAATAATAATAATAATTTTAAAAATGGACAAAAGAACTGAACAGTCATTTTTCAAAGAAGACATCCATATGGCCAACAGCTGCCTTAAAAGGTGTTCAGCATCACTAAGCATCAGGAAAATGCACATCGAAACCACAGTATCGCCTCACACCTGGTAGAATGGCTATCGAGAAGGCAAGAGATAACAAGTACTGACGAGTACATGGAGAAAAAGCAACACCTGTACGCTGCTGTGGGGGATGTAAATTGGTTCAGCCACTATGGATAATAGTATGGAGGTTCCTCAAAACCTAAAAATAGAACTGCCATATGATCCAGCCATCCCACTTTTGAGCATGTAGCCAAAGGAATTGAAAACAAGCTATTAAAGACATCTGCCCTCCCTGTTTACTGCAGCACTATTCAGTAACCAAAGTATGGAAACAACCAAGTGTCTGTTCCTGGATGAAGGGATGAAGAAGATGTGGTGTATATATCCTACAGCCCTAAGAGAAAGAAAATCTTGCCGTTTTCAACAACGTGGATGGACTTTGATCACGTTAGGCTAAGTAAGATAAGTCGGACAGAGAAAGACAAATACCATATGATATAATTTATATGTGGAATCTAAAAGAAAAAGCTGAATTCTTAAAAACAGAGCAGATGGTAGTTGCCAGGGCCTGGGGGTATGGCGGGATTGGGAAAGGCTCTTTAAGGGCACACACCAGGAACGTGTACGTAAATAAGTCAGGAAGATCTAATGCATACAGCGATTATAGTCAGCAATACTGTATTATAAACCTCGAAGTTGCTAAGAGACTAGACCTTAATTGTTCTCACTACAAAGAAGAAATAATTATGTGAGCGGTGGAGGTGTCAGCTAGTGCTACAATAGTAATCATGTTGCATTGTAATCAGACTAACACCTTGTACACCTTCAGCTTACACGGTTATATGTCCATGACATCTCAATTAAAAAATAAAAGTAAAAAATACATGTAGGAGAAAACCAGCCTATGCATCAGGCTCATTATGGAAATCAAGGCACGGGGTTTGGAGAACGAGGCATGAGGGTTTGCTGCTTTCTGGCTCACCAAGCTACTTGCCCAGGGCTCCTCAAAACCCCAAGAAGGACTGGGACCTGTCCCAGACACTAGGATGGCCAAGTACGCTGGCTGTGGGGTCGGAAAAACAGTGTTTCACACCTCCAGGCCTCCACTGACTCAGCTCCCTCCAGTGTTCCCTGCACCCTTTGCTTTCAAAACCCAGCTCAACCCAGCTTCTGCCAGAAGACTTCCCTGGACCCTCCACTCCAGCCTTCATGTCCCCGTTTACCCATCACATCTTCTACATCGATTGATCGTGTATCATGGTGTAATGTCTGCCTCCATCAGTAGATGCTGAGCTCACATGCCCATTGCCCTGGACTGATATCAACGGAACATTCAAACGTAACAGCCGGACTAATCTGTTGACTGAATAAATTTAGTTACAGCAATATGACAGCCTCGGTTGTCAAGGGAAAAGGACACCTAAAATACTAGTAAAATATCTTTTTTAACTTATTTTCACTTACACGGCTAAGGTGACGTGAGAGTGAAAGAAATGCTCAGAAGTTAGAAACAATGAAAAACCATAAATCCAGAGAGATAAGCGAGTCCTGAAACTGGCATTCTCCCTGGAGGCATCTGCCAGTCCCTGGTGGTTTAGGGACTTATTTTAATGAGACTAACGATCATGGGCGGACAGGAAATAAAGCCTGGAACCAGAACCAAGTGGGAAGCTGAATTAGAGATCTCACCAAAAGATAGGACCTCCGCAAACACACCACCCTCAATGGTATGACCTAGATTTTTTTTAAAGCCTTCCCCACAGCATGGGCAAACAGTAGAAATCGTGACCGTATTAACCTTGACCCTGGGTGGAGTCTGAAAAAAAAGGGATGGAAAACCTCCCTAGAGGACTCTTAGCCACACAGACTCAGAGCTGGAATTTATACTACTGGTGGGGACGGAGAAACCCCACATCAAACGTTTAGTTTAAAGGAGTCCCAGGCTGACCCGGAAGTTCTCAGCAGAACGAACAAGAGGAAAACCACACCACATGTGTTGTATTGAAACTGCAAAACATTGACTACGGGAGAAAACCTCAAAAAGCAAACAAAATAAAAAGGTAGATTCTCTGTAGTCAAACCACCACTGAAAAGGACTGCGTGGCATGGAATGCACGGTTTCAGGCCCAGCTATAGCCTCACCGGGTGATTTGCATACTCACCCCCGTTTCACGTGACATAAATTTCCTCCTGGAGAAAGGCAGGCAGCACCGTCTTACGGCCGCCTCTTCCTTCTTGCTGTGTGGGCAGTATCTTCTTTTTGCTCTCAATACTATGCCATTCAGCACAAAAGGACACCTCAGAGTCGTCAGGGATGATTCCTAATTTGGCTGTCCTATCTGCAGAGTAAAGTCCAGTGATTCCCATCACAGTTTTACTCTGGGTTACTGTGGATAAAGGATTATATTGAAAGAAAAGGAACATGGCACCACTATTTATGAGCTTCGTGATTTTGTGTAAGTGTCTTCTCACTGAGTTCTCATTAAAGAAAAAAAAAAAGATTTGAATTTGAAGAGCTCTGAGGTCCCCGAGAGGACTGAAAAATTCATTTACACTTCTATTCATGCCCTTCGTTGCTTTTGGCTCTTATTGAATGCTTTCTCTCAGAAATATAATAAGAGAGTATCACCATCTATCCCTCCAAGGTGACAATTTTCTCTCTCACACATGGCTGGATGGAAGGTTCCAATGTCCTCAGAGGAAAAGAAAATTGTAACCGACCAAAGTGTGATAGAGCTGGATACATGACAACAACATGAAATCAGCTCTATAAAGTATGAAACTTATCACGATTCAGTTTGTTCCGTGATGGTGCAAAAGGCACACATGTTTTAAGACAGAAAATAAAAAAATGATACCTATGGGTGTCATTCTGTGAAACAATCTGTCAGTAGCAGATCAGAGTATGACCCTTCAGTCCTAAGTCTGAAGCAAAGAGTAAACAAGAACAAACCCCAAGGCAGTTGTATTTTTAAAAACCAGGGCATATGAAGACAGCAAGTGTGAAGAGAGTTATGGCGACCAAAGGGCGAACGTCCTAAATTGGGAACGACCCGGACAATTATAGACACAATTGTCTTATCAAAGGGTCGAAACGTGAGATATGAACAGGAAAAAAGATACCGGCGAACAAGAAAAAGCACGAGCCCCGAAGTCAGATTGAACCTTTCATTCACATCCGAGCTCTACCATGCGCTTGCCATCCCTGAACCTGGCTGCGTAAACTTTAACCAGTCCCCTTCCTCCCTGGCATCGGGTCCTTCCTCTGTAAGGTGGGGATCATCGTACCTTCCTCCTATGGCACGCGTGAGGATTAAATGAGATCGTGTTTGGAAAACCCTCACAGGGTGCCTGATATTTAGTGGGTAGATAATAATCATTACTTCTTTCCCTCATCCTCGTTCCTTTTCCCCAGTGGGAACGTGCGGAAAGACAAGCCAGTCAGAAGCAACGGAAGCCGAGGAGAGCCCGGGGCGGCTCTACCTTCTCCAAGTTACTAGAAAGTCCTCTCTGAGAGGCCCGACTTCCCTCCTCCTTTCTCCCCCAACCCATCCTGGTTCCTACCTTGGAGGTATCCACAGACCTTGCTGCTGGTCTCTTAGAGAGGGTTTTCCCAGGAGACCCCAATTAGTACAGCAGAGTGGAGTCTCCTCTCTCCTTGACTTGTCTTGAAGTCCTGACCACATCATTACTTCTGTGCCTAGTATTTTTAGTTGTTTTAAGAGCAAAAGTTAACCTACAAGGTTATGACTTAAAGAGACAACATCGACCCTTATTTCAATTGTAAATTATTGTCATTTTCCTAGGATGGATCAGCCTCCCAATTCAATAGTTACTTCCTGAATAAGTCCAGGAAACACGATTACTTCAGCAGCTGGGAGCCTGAAAGAGCCAGCATTTTTAGAAAGTACAGACCTGGCCTCCACATAACTTAACCCGCTTCCCGTTTGCCCTGCGAACTCATGGCCGCAGCATTTACCCGGAGATCGCTCCTAGGTTACCACCCTAACCTTGCCGCCAATCGACGTATCAGGGCGATGCGAAAATAATAACAAAAGCGAGATATTTCGTGGCAAACTTTGGGGGTAAGGTTAGGATGGTAACCTGCGAGTTATCTCGGGGTAAATGCTGCAGCCACAGGTGGCACCGGTGAGTGTTCTCGGGGCAAACAGGAAGTGGAGAAAAGGAGGCTGAAGGAGAGGCATGACAGGGACCCCCAGCTACTTGGAGGCTTCTGTGCTCAACGCCTGAGCGAAAGCTCACACAGGTTACCAGCCTCAAGGAAGCAGAAGTGGGGGCTGCACTGGGTGTGGGCTGAGCTGACAGGCTTCGTGCTTCTGAGAGCAGGGAGCAGCAGCCTTTGTGGAAGGACCTGCAGCCTTTCAGCAGAGTGTGGGGGAACATGGGCTTCAGGTCCACTTGAGGCTGGGCTCAGATTCTGACTGTATTGACTTGCTGGTGTGTGACTTTGGGCAGCTATTATTAAGTACTAATGGTATCTCCCTTTTAATAGGGATTTACTAGGTGTTAGGCAGTCTGCTAGGCACTTCGATACACCTTATATATTTATTCTTATGTTCGTCATGCAATGAAGACATCATTATCCCCACTCAATAACTCGGAAACCAAGACATCGAAAGCCTACGTAATTTGCCTAAAGCAAAACCCATGTCTCTCTGAGTCCAAACTCCTGACCCCTGACCACCACACTCGCCCACTCTGAGCTTCTGTTGTTTTATTCGTGACATGGAGAGAAACAGTACTTGGGTCATATGAGCGCAGCACCTGGGCACAGTAAATGTGAGTGGTTATCGGTGAACCCAACCGAGTTCCCAAAAAGGAAGCAAAGGTGAGTGAGTCATCGGGATAAGGGTGTAAACAAAGTTACTCGTGCTGGGTGCTGCCTGACAAAGAAGGTGCTAAGAGAAGGGGTCGCAGGGAGCCCTCCCCCATGAGGGCAAGAATGCGTGGGTGTGTGCCCTGCCCTATCGCTGTGGCCTTGGGGCAGGGGTGACGTGGGTGCCAGGCAGCCCCGCCGGAAACGAAGGTGGGAGCCTGGGATCAGCGCAGCTTCCTCGCTTTCGGCTTTAACACCATCGCCGGACGCTACGCTGACGCCATGGTCATCGCACAAGCTTCTGAAAGCGTTTCAGTTCTCCGCGGAGGAGAGAATTCACGGACCATTCGTGTTTTATAACCGGGCAACTAAATTAATAAACTGACACTTTTTAAACTCCAGAATGTAGGAGAAAGACCGTGAGCCGGGTCCCACACACCCTGGCCAGCTTCCTGACATCATTTACTCCCACTTCTCTCCAGCACAGACTTCCGCTTCCCAAAATTTCTAACCTCCCTTTGCCCTCTTCTGAGTTCTAAACCTGCCAGCACTTAAAGCCTCACCTCTACCACTGTGTCTCTTATGAAATCATCACCGTGGGCGATAATCGCCGTCGGCTCCCCAGCAGTGAGAGCCAGCAGGGCGTATGTTAAGGCTTGAAGACACTCAGAAGGAGGAAGGCACATCCTAAATGTAAACCAGCACTAACATCACTCATCGCTTTAATTATTAAAGGCCACCTGGGGTGTGGAAACACAAAGGCTACACGACAATCACACTCTTGTCCTCTCTCGATTTGCAGAGATGCTGGTTCAGTTTGCTTTTGATTCATTTGTGATCAACATGAAACCGCTCCATGAATCAATCTGATTCCATTCAATAAACATTTCCTACATCCCTACACCTTGGCAGGGAGCCCCTTAAATCATATTTTATACTGGCAGCTTCGAGAATGCGTTTGGTAACTATTCTCATTCTTATGCAGTATCAGTCAGTGTTAGGTCTTGGGGGCGGGGGAAAGGGTTGCAAAAGATGACAGATGCCCTTCTGTCCATTTCTTCTTTTATTTTAATTTTAAGGGTAGCAAGGTTAAGGAAAGGTAAAATCACAACAATAATAATTTAAAACTTCCCCCATTACCACCCCCAACACAAAAATCATCACTATTGCATCAAATCCTCCATGCGCATCCATACCTATCAGCCCGATGACCCGACGCCCGCGCTGGCAAGTGAACTGCGGAGTCTGAATCCCGGCTCCCGCAGTCAGGGAGGTGGACCTGAGACCTGGGCAGGTTCTCCGGACTCTCTGTGCCTCCCTTTTCCCGTGGGTAAAATGGGAGTCACAATGGTGGTGCCTACCTCACGAGGCTGTTATGAGAACTGAAGGATTTGGACGCATGGAAAGCATGTAGAAAGTGCCTGCCACAGAGCAAGCAATAAATAAATGGGGACTGGTAATTACGGCATCCACACTAGTGTTTAACTTAATTTTCAATAGCTGTTATTTATTTGTTCGGTGGCACTGATGACTCTGCATATTCTTTGTGCCCACGTGTTGCATGTGCTGGAGGGGTGGGGCGGGGCTCCTTGGAGCTGTTCGGCTGAGACAGGGAGATAGGGGGACACACACTCCAGACAAAACCCTGCACAGGGTGCTGTGGTATGGGTGGGCAAAAGAAGGGAGGAGCCAGGACTGGGGAGACCTCTTTTTCAGTGTTACTTGCCCCCTTACCCCTCTTTCTGTTATATACCCCTCCAGGCCACCCATATTAAAACTTTGTTCATGCTCATCTAATCACATGCAAACTTATAGAGAGAAGCATTATATGTGTATACGTGTATGAGAGAGATGAGTATTCATTCTCTTAAAAATGGGATCATACTGTCAAACATTTCTGTGCATCTTGCTTTTCTCATTTAAGATACCCCAGCTACGGGGGCTTGTTTCTTTGTCGGTGTGTGGGGCTTGGGTTGAGGATCCATCTCTCCAACAAGTGTTCGCATTTCCTTTGCCTGGAAGCCAGGGCACTACCAACCCAAGTCTACTTTATTTTGCACATTACTGTATATTACACAAATGTATATATTTGTATATTATACATATTGATATTATGAAGTCTACTTTATAATGTCTCCGATCATACACACAGTGTGAATTGGGGACTTAAGGGCAAGCAACAGCAGATCTGCAGAGACAAAGGCTTAAAAGAAACTTTTTTCTCCACCCAAACCCAGGAAAATATAGATAGATAACATATCGTTATTTATTTTTCTTATTGTTGGTAGGCAAAATTCCTCTTAGCACATTTATTCAGAAGAGTTCTAGTTTTATGCAAGCATTTCTGTTCCAATTCTCTAGTTAACCTTGGCCTGAGGGCTTGTCTCCTGTCCCCCAGAGCAGTTTAAAATCTGGTTACTGAGATCCGCAGCCCCATCTCACTTCTTGGGCCCCCAAGAGGCTCCCTTAATTTCCTGCAAGCTCAGCTCTACATTTAAAAAGAGGTCTGCTGTGCTTGTTCAATTATTCTAGGACTCTGTAAGAAGAGGTTTTCAGGATACCTATTCCTCTGTAAAGATCGGATGGAAGTCAGAAGCCTATTAGTATAGCTGTGTAGCCATTAGATGCTCACCCATCCCCCATGCAGTAATCAATAAGTCATCGTGCTGTGCAGCTCTGTCCACTTTCCAAAGTGTCCATTATATGCTTCGGTAAGTTCATCAACCCCGCAAGGCAGACATTACAGATATCATTATCTTCATTTTATAGAAAAGGAATAGACGCCCAAAGACCCTAAGTGTCTTACCCCACAGAGGCCACAAAGCAAATTGGAGGCAAAACCAGGAAGAGCATCTGGTTTTACTCAATATCTTTCTGCTGCCCCACCAGGCTCTGAACATAGCAATACACTGATTTGTCCCATGGTCCCTCCTGTGACTTCTTCTACCAAACTCCTTGAGCTCCTGCCATGAGCCAGACCCAGGGTCAGGCACTGGGATTTAAAAAACGAAGAAAAGAAAAACCTTCCTAGGGGCTCCTAGTGTGGCAGGGGAAAACAAGTAGAATTCTATATTTTTCTAATACAATACACTCAGATATAAACTGTAGAGAGAACAATAGGAGAACATCAAATGCGCCCACATGCCATTAATGACCTCTATTTCTAGCATATGAGGGAGGGAAAAAATGCTAATCAAAGCTGGCTGCAGACTTCCTCTTGCTCAGCAAAACATATTGATGTTTACGATAAAACTCCTCCATAATGCAAAAAAAAAAAATGGAATCCGGAAAATCCAATGGCGTGTAGTGCTGAAGTTGCATTCTTGCAAGATCAATGAAAAGCAATATTTTTCAGAAGGGTTTCCAGCTACTGTATGCACGTGGGAGTATGGGGGTGCTCCTTGGAGCTATCTGGTTTTTCTGGCTGAGACAGGGAGGCAGGGAGACACACCCTCCAGTCAAAACCCTACCGGGGTGGGTGTACCCTGGGTGGGAAGAGGAAGAGGAAAGCCAGGATTACACCAGACTCAGACTCTGCAGAGGAGGCGGGGCTGTGGCCTCCTCCCCACGGAAGATGGACAGTGTCCTGATGGGAGTCAGGAATGCTTTACATTAAACTAAGGACGTCCCACACGATCACAGAGAAGCCACTTCTTCACCCGCCGTGCTCCCCCATCCCCACAAGTGACTGGAATTGAAAATGCAGCTGGGCAGAGGGAAGGAAAAATTGTCAGTCGTGTTACGTCCAAATTCCATCATCCCAGGGCACCCATCGCTGCTGGGGTTTGTGTGAAAAGATAAGCTCCGGCATCGCTACCAAAGGAGAAGGAGAGTAAGAGAACTAGAAAACTCTCCGTAATAAGTGAGAAGAATTTCGAGGGGTACTGAAGATGATTCTAGGCAGGAAAGAGAAAAAAGCAGAACGAGAGGTAGGCCAAGGGACGACGGGAGGAAAAGAACCAAGGAACTTAATGCAGGATTTTAAATTGTGCACTGTGCTGAGCTCCATGTTACCTATGTCCTCTGTCCCTAAAACTCCTGTAAACTGCTACAGCCTCAATCTTGGGTCAATAGTACTTTGGGGAGTGATGGGATCAGAGCAGCATCCAGTGAGACTACAGTGGGATGATGTGTATGACAGGAGGGAAGAAATAGACAACGCCATAGAACCTAGAAATCAGAAACGTGGGGTGAGTGGGAGAAATGTTCACGGGCCACTAACTGGTCAGGGACTCAGGATTGTCCTGCTTAAACATTAAATAAAATTCAAGGAGGCATAAGAGACGACTCAACCCTAAATAAATACATTTTAAAATCTGAAAAAAATAGATAATTTTCTAAGAAAATACAATTTGCCTAAAGATTCCTCAAAAGAAACCAAAAATCTAAATGATCCAGTTTCTGGAGAAGAAAGAGGAAATTGTCAAAAAACTGTCCCCTCAAAAAAGCACTTGGCCCAAGTTTTCTCAGCAGAATTATACAAACTTACAAAGAGCCGGTAATTTCAATGGTATAGAGAGAAAAACTTCTAAGTTATTTTTGTAAAGAGAAGTATTACATTGATTTCAAAACCTGATAAATATTTCACGCACAGTAAAAACTAAAGACAAATCTCACTTACTATCAGTGTAAAAATCCTAAATAAAATATTCACCAACAGAATGTAATAGCACATTAAAACAATATGTCATGTCCAACTAAAGTTGATTCTAGGAAAGCAGAGATGGTTCAATACTGATTATTCATGATTATTGATCTGAGAAAAGCCATATTAATTCCTTAGAGGCTGAAAGGGCATTTGACAAACCTCGACCCCATTCTTGATTTTTCAAAGCAAAATAAAATAGGAATCTTTGAACAATATCGTGAGTGTATATATATACATGTATATATATTTACATATATGGAAACCGACATGTCTTTAACATGATAATTTAATCCTTAATATGTATTTTCCATATATTTATATGTATGTAATATATACTCATATATATACACACTTATTCTAAAGACAGTATTCTTATAAAGTCGGAAATAAGAAGGTTCACTCTCACTATTATATTCTAGCCTGGTCCTGGAGGTAATATGAATATAATTGTGAAAATAAGTAGACAAGAGAAAGAAATGAGAAGCATAAAAACTGGAAATAGCAACATCAAATTGTTACTATGATATGGTTATATATCAGGAAACCCCAAAAGAATTGACCAATAAACTACTACAAACAATAAGAAAATTCAATAAAATTCAGTAATATAAAGTAGTTTTTAAAAACCAACTGCTTTATTTTATACCAACTTAAACCAGTTGTAGGAATTAAGAGAAGGAAAGATCCCATTTAAAACAGCAACCATCACAAATGCCAAAGAATAAACTTAAAAAGAAAGATATAAGACCTACATGCAGAAAACTATGACCACCACTGAAGTGCATGCGTGGGCACACATGAATAACACTTACACAAATGTGAAGACACGTTCGTAGAAGGGACAAGTCAGCATCATCAAGATGGCAGTTTTCTCCTGGGTTAATATATAAATCTATCTGCTTTTCCTCCAGTTACCTTCATGTGCTCATGGACAATGGACTAGTGGTTATCAGAGGGTAGGGGGTGGGGGAGGAGGGAACAGGTAGACAGAGTAAAGGGGATCAAATATAGGGGAGTTGGGGGAAGGTGAAGTGGGTAAAGGGAATCAAATATACGGTAGCTGAAAGAAACTGGACTATGGGTGGTAATCACACAATAGAATACGGAGATGTCAAATTATAATGTACACCTGAAAATTACATAATTGTATTAACCAACGTTACCCCAATAAACTTAAAGAAAAAAATAAAGTCCCTTCATTTGAACCATTCGAGTGGAATTCTGTTTCCTACCAAGAACTTGGCTGATACACAGACTAATGAAACAGAATAGACAATCTGGAAATGGACTTAAATGTGAACAGGGAAACTAGTGTATAATAAAGTCAGCATTGCAAATCAATGGAGTGAAGATGGACATTTTAATAAGCACTGTTGAGACAAATGGATAACCATCTGGAAAAATATAACATTAAACCCTTACCTCAGGGTATGCCAGGATAACTCCAAATCAAATTCAAAGAAAACAAAATAAAAACATAAAAAGATTAGAAGTGGATAAACTGTAGCATAGTCATATAATGGAATATTACTCAGCAACATAAAGGAATGAATTGCAGGCATACCTGGGAGATCGCAGGTTTGGTTCCAAACCACAACAAAAAAGTGGATATTGCAGTAAAGTGAGTCACATGAATTTTTCAGCTTCCCAGTGCATGTAAAAGTTATGTTTATACTATATTGTAGTCTATTAAGTGTGCATTAAGTCTAAAAAAGTCAATGTACATACCTTAATAAAAATAAAAGTACCTTATTGCTAAACAATGCTAACCATTGTCTGAGCCTTCAGAGTCATAACCTTTTTGCTGATGGAGAGTCTTGCCCTAGTGACATCACAGATCACCATCACAAATATAATAATAATGAAAAAGGTTGAAATATTGTGACAATTACCAAAATGTGACCTAGAGACATGAATGAGCAAATGCTGTTGGAAAATATGCTTGTAGACTTGCTCAAGGCAGGGTTCCCATAAACCTTCAATTTGTAAAAAAACACAGTATCTGCAAAGCACAGTAAAGCAAGTGCAGTCAAATACCATATGCCTGTATCGACACACATCAGCAGAGGTGAGTCTTAAAAACACGTGGAATGAGAACGGGTTTATCCAGAAGAATTTATGCCATGGGATTTATTCCACTTAAAGGAAAGTCTAGAGGAGGTAAAACTAACCAAAGTAGGGAAAAAATCAGAATAGTGAATCAGAAGAATGCATCTATGGATGAGAATCAGGTGGGGATTGGGAAGGGGCATGATGGAACTTTCTGGAATTATGGTAATGCTCTGTATCTTGATAGGGGTTTGGGTCTCACAGGCATAGACATTTCTCAAAATTCAGTAAATGTACCTCTTATTTAAGACTTTTGCATTTTGTTGTATATAGATTTTACCTCAAAATAAAAGAATTGTCAACAAATATCAAACTCTAATTAAGTGGTATGCATGTGGACTTATTTAAGAAGGGGTGTACTAATAATTACAGGTACAATTAATTGTAAATGCACCAAACTTAAGATAAATGAAGGGATGAACAGAGGGATGGTTAGATAGATATATGATTAAAGCAAATATAGAAGAATGATAATGGTTGTAGCTACTTAGTGGGTACAGGAGTGTTTGCTATAAAGTTCTTTCAACTTTGCTATATGTTTTCAATTTTTAATAATAAAATGTTTTTTAAATTAACAAAATAAAAAAATTCTCAGACATGGATGAACCTTGAAGATATTACACTAAATGAAATAAGCCAGTCACAAAAGGACAAATACCATATGATTCCACTTATATGTGGTACCCACAGTAGTCCAATTCAGAGACCTGAGTTCTCAAATTTCTCCTTTCTAGTGGATTAGAACTCTGACTTCAAAAAAAGGGGAGGAGAGATGAATCTGAATGCAGAAAGAATGAAACAATATCATGAGAAAGAATAGTGGTTGCCAGGAGATGGGGGAGAGGAAGCTGGAGAATGCATCTGAGGTCATTTCATCCCAGGACGGCTTGAGAAGCGGTGCAGGGTGCAGGCAGAGGTCTGGGGCTCCTCCTTCCCCTCCTGCCAGGTGGAGCGGGATTCCCAGGACTGACGGCAACGAAGCAGAAGGCTGGAGGCTGGCGAGGGGCCGGGGCCCAGAGCACACGCCTCCCTTCCATCTCCCTCCGGGGCCCACAGCTTGGAAAAACTGACAGAGTGGAAAAAGCGAAACTTGCCAGCAAAGCCACATGGTGGGTGAAAATCCCTGCAGAAGAACAGTTTTCCCCTGAGTTAGAGAGGGGCTGGTTCTCAGGGAAGAACGTGCTGTGACCTGACGTGCCTGCTACTGGAGCCTCGGGATGCATCAGGGCGCTCAGGGGTGTACGACAGGTCCCGATACGTACCTAGGGGCCTGGGCCTTGCTGGCCGGACACATTGAATATCTTTGATCTAAGATCTGAGGGTCCTCCCAGAATCCTCCTCCGGCATGCAGAGGCTCAGAGCGAGATTGGGAATGACCGGGACGTTTATTCAGGGATAAGGGTGAGCAGGGCCTCTTGGAAATCCCTGCCCTTGGTGTGCAGTCTAGAAGGGGAGGAGATGTGGCCCCTGACCCGCTCCTCTAGGAAACTCAGAACATGACCTTGGAGGGACGTGCTCAGGTGGTTGTTCTCTACTGAGAAACAGACCACTGCACATTGGAAACCATGTGACATTTTGATGGCCATTTTGACATAGCTGTTTTGATGTGGCCACCTATTTTTAAAACTCGTTATTAAACCGTATTCACAATTTAATCAGCTGGCCTCATCCCTTGGCACCCACCCACCCCTCACCCTCCCAGAGTCTCTAGTCTTTTCGAAGTGGAGGGGAAGGTGGATGTGGGGTGACAGGCAGGCCTAAGCTTGGTGACAGTGTCAGGAAACGTCGGGAGCAGGGTAAGGGGTGGGGTGAGGCTCGGGCTTCAGGTCTGCGTACATCCTTTGGAAAAACAGTGTGCTGTACTCAGAACACACTTCTCTAAATGAGAACAGGCCCAGTGGAGGACTCACCTACAGCGACTTGCTGTGCTGGGAGAGACCAAGGAGAGACTCACCTGTGTGAGCCAACAGAGGCCCAGAGAACACCACGGACAGAGCTGGCCTCCAACACAACCCCCCGCCCACCCCACCCCCATGCTGCTCTCCCAGACGACACACTCTGCCCAGGCTTAGGAGGGTGACAATGTCTCAAAATACTGCTGCCCTCAAATGCTCTACCCCTGAGCTACACCCCCTCAAAGTTGAGAATCACATGACATCACTTATATGTGGGATATAAACCTAAAAGCAACAAACGAACAGGACAGACAGACAGAGCCTCGCAGACATGGACTATAGACTAGTGGTTACCAGAGGGGAGGGGATGGGGGATGAGGGGGCAGGTAGATAGGGTAAAGGGAGTCAAATACAGGGGGGTAGGGGGAGGGTGAAGTGGGTAGAGGGGATCGAATACATGGTAGCTGAAGGAAACTGGACTTTGGGCAGTAAACACACAATAGAATATACAGATATCAAATTATAATGTACGCCTGAAAATTATATAATTGTATTAACCAAAGTTACCCCAATAAACTTAATTTAAAAAATAAAAATAAAGAAAAATATAGAAAACACTGCTACCCTCCTCAATGCAGACTGACCTGGCCTGAAAGTTCCGCAGGACCCACGCTCTGGGCCCCTAGTGACCGCAAGCACCACCAGAGCAAAGCCTGACATTCCTCGGGGACTTTATCTTTCCAATCGGTCTCAAAGCTTTCACCACAAGCCAAGTAAGTGGCTCCCCACTGGAATAACCAGTCTGTGGCACAAGAACCAACACCAAGAGAAGCTCAGAGGCCCCTCTGAGCCCACGTCTCAACCTTGGCCTCCCGGTCTGTTCTGTCCTCACGGGGCCTGCATAGCCCAGTTTCAGTAAGAATCCTGCTAAGTCGGTTTAGCAAGATTTCTCCACCCTTAATACCCTGACTAACCCTGATCCCGGATCAAGTGCTTCATATCTTACCTTGCCGTCTAAGTCCTTGGCCTGCCTTCAGCAAGAACCCTCTCACCCTCGATGTCTCCTCCTAGTGACTTTCCATCCACGGACCCCCTCCCTGTGCTGGTTAGCGATAAGTCCCCACTTGACTGCCACATTCAGAGTTCAGCCTGAACTCCCTTCCCTATTGCAGTAGTCCGAAAGACTAACTTAATGATCCCCCAAACATCGGCAAGACAGGTTTGAAAAGTAAAGAAAACCCTTGTTTCCAAACAGCTCTGCCATGCAGTTTTCCAAACAATACGGAAATGAGATCTACTCAACTTTTAGAGCATTTGGGCTACAGGCAAACCCACTAGATACCAAGAGGGATAAATAGATTATGTATCTTTCCCATTGTGTCTGCTTTTATTGAGGTCTGTTAGGAAGATCTGACATCAGTAAGGGAGCCCCATGCTCTAACTGGCAGGGAAATAATGGCAACATGATGGAATCCTCCTGAAATCGATAAGCTGGGGAGAAGAAGGTGTTGGGAGTTAAAGCTTGGAGAAGAAAGCCTGTTCTCGCTACCCCTCTGCCTTTAGACTTTCTCTGGTTCTACACCCTTCTCTCCCCTATGTTCCTCACTACACTTATTGTTTGATTTCCACTGAAGAATCATCCTAGCTTTGTGGAAAGGAAACTGGCCTAGAAATAAAAAGGTCTCATTCCTAGTTCTGCCATCCATTGGCTGTGGGACTCCAGGAAAGATACCTACATCTCGGATCCGTTTATGTATCTGTAAAGATAACCAATACTTACTAAGTGGTTATCATGACCCATGGCATGTGCTAAGTGCTTTGCACAAATTATCTTATTCAGGTGAAGTCAATACTATTCCCGTTTCCATTTTTACATTTTTTTAAAAAACGGGCTCAGAAAAGTCAAGTTCACCAGCCAGGAAGTATCAGAGCCAAGGATTAAGATTCCAGAGCTTCTTTCTTACCCTGACACCACACCCCCTGGAAAAATTAACAATGGGCCACCTGAAAGTCTAATGAACATCCAGGTTAAAGCGTGTCATCAATAATAAACAAAAAGTTGATTTAAAGTTCCTTTCTTTTTCGAAGGGGAACAATAAGGCCATTTGTCTCATGGACCTCGGAAAACCATCCTAAAGATCAAGGCCCTATAAAGAGACTTTCTAGGGCCTTTCTAAACTGTAAAGTGCTACGCAGACATGAAGCATCCTCCCCAAGTCCTCCACCCAACAGGGGCAAATGCAACGGTGGTGGCTCGCAGATGGAGAGGTGACTCAGCTCGCCCTGAGAGAAAGACTGTCTTCGGAAGCAACGACTCCAGTATCTGCCAGGAAAGAGAATACAGGAAGGTGGTTCAGAGACTCCTCAGCCTTCACAGGGCACCGGGACCCAGGCTCGTCTCCCTAGAGGAAAGATAGTGTGGCAGGAGGGGCAATTCCTGGAGGCGATGCCAAGTCCACAGGGGTCCGGCGCTGGCCCGGCACATGTCTGATCTCATCAGTATTGCCTGTCATAACCAAAGCTTTTGAAAGGCTGCTCATGTCTGTTTAGATTAACTCAGAACAGTGACGTACCTTAGGGGACGCTGTGGGTGTTGAAACACTAGGGGTATCACCACGTCACCCATACACCCTCTGATCTTTAAAATGAGAGTTTTGTTTTGTTTTCACATTAATCAGGCTTTTTAATTCAGCTAAAATTTCTCTCCCCCAAAAAATTAATCCCCAGTTAAAAGCATCACAGGTAAACAATCAGAATTATCCTGACATTTTTAGAAGCTGTCAAAAGAGTGGCCCTAAGGAGCTGGGCAGGTGAAGCAGAGATGTGGGGTTAGTGGCGGCCACCTTGACCAGAGTTTCTCTCCTCCATAGCATCTGTCAAAATCCCAAACCAAGAATTCCGTCGTGGCTAACACAGCACATCTAAGAACAATGTTCCTTCTAGGTGGTTTCTGTGCATGGACCAGTGGGTCTTCAAAGAATGATCCCTTGACCAGCAGCATCGGCAGCATCTGGAAACTTATTAGAAATGCAAGTTCTCCGCTTCCGTGCCAAACTTACTAATCAGAAACCCTGGAGGTAAGGCCCAGGATTCTGTGTTAGAAAGACTCCAGGTGGTGGTAACAGAATCGCCTGGGAAATTTGGTTAAAATACTAAGACCCCTGGCCCTATCCCATACCCACAAGCCTGGGCTTCTGGAGTTCTCCAGGTAATTACGATAAACACCAAAATTTGAAAACCACTGATTCAAACGTATGAACAGATTGAGTTAGAGGCAAATAGTGGTGAGGGGATTAACAGCCCATCAAAGCGGTATGAAATTCACTTTAAACCGAAAACATCTGATCGGCAGCAACAACAAGAAACATCTAAACTTAAGCAGAGCCTCTCAAAAACACAGCTGCCATTGACACATCCCCAGGTAGTTTCCCAGGGTGGGGAAAGACGTATCCTTAGCCCTGGGAAGTGCCACTATTTCAGCCAAAAGTAGCACCAAGAAGCCCATAAAACCTTCCATACTCTCCCACGGAAGTCCTAAACCGGCCCCCTTTTTTTTGTTGAATTGGTGTATTAACTTAATTTCTGGCTATTCAACAAATAGTTACTCAATATCAAGTATACCTTTAGGAAAGGGCTTAAATAAACCTGTCTTTTCTCCTGTTAAACTGACTATTATTAGTTAATTTGCAGCTCCCTGACCTGATTCCACCTGGGTAGAGGATAAGTTTTCCTCTCAACAATGGTAACCTTATCCGGAATCACAAAGAACTTAGATGGAGACCAAGAAGCAGACAATGAAATTCAGCAAGACAATGTTCCAAGACCCCCATTTAACAAATATTGGTTGTACTTTGAAATTACCTACAGCAGGACACATGTTTTCCAGATATTAAAAATAGCAGGACAAGAAGAGAAAGGGAAAAAGGAATAATGACTGAAAATTGAAAGAGCCCCAATAATTTTAATATATAGATTCTTACCCAAAAATCACTTTAATCAATGTCAAAGTCCCCATTCAGAGGAATTTCTAAGAAAAGCTGGGAGCCTCAGATAATCCACTGCAGATTATATTACACAGTGAACAGATAACTGTGGAAGGCTTTTTGTTTTGGGGGGATTTTTTTTGATTTTTGGTTTTGGGTTTGGTTGGTTGGTTGGTTATTTGTTTATTCTGAGATACCCTTTTATTGTAAATAGAACAACCTATTCCTTCCTTTCTACCAGTGAGTGGGACCCCAAAGCTCTGAAAGAAAACAAACATACAAAACAGCTGTGCTTACATTTGATAAGGGGTTAATATCCAAAATATATAAAGAACTCATACAGCTCAACCCACACACACAAAAAAACAATCCAGTTAAAAAATGGGCAGAAGACTTAAACAAATACTTCTCCGAAAAGGAAATACAGATGTCTAATAGACATATGAAAAGATGCTCAAGATCATTAATCATCCGAGAAATGCAAATTAAAATCACAATGAGATATCACCTCACACCTGTCAGAATGGCTATCATCAATAAATCAAAAAACAACAAGTGATGGCGAAGATGTGGAGAAAAGGGAACCCTCATACATTGTTAGTGGGATTGCAAATTGGTACAGCTGTTATGGAAAACGGTTTGGTGGTTTCTCAAAAATAATTAAAAATGGATATACCTTTTGACCCAGCGATTGCACTTCTGGGTATTTATCCAAAGAAAACCAAAACAATAATTCGTAAAGATCTATGCACTCCAATATTCATGGCAACACAATTTACAATAGCCAAGATATGAAACCAACCTAAATGCCCATCAAGAGATGATTGGATAAAGACATTATGGTTCATATATATATGATGGAATATTACTCAGCCATTAAAAAAATGAAATCCTACCATTTGCAATGACATGGATGGACCTAGAGGTTATTAAGCTGAGTGAAATAAGTCAGACAAAGATAAATGCCATATGATTTCACTTATATGTGGAATCTAAGGAACAAAAAGAACAAACTAATCAAAAACAGACTCACAAATATAGTGGACAATTTGGTGATGGACAGAGGGGAAGAGAATTGGGGGCTGGGAGAATGGGGTTAAGGGTTAAAGAAGTATAAATTAGTAGTTGATAGATGGTCACGGGGATGGGGAGCAAGACATAGGAAATGCAGTCAGCATTAATATGTTGGCTAGGTGAAGGGTCAGGGGAGGGAAGGAACAATTGGGGGGATCGTTTTATGAACTATATAGATGTCTAACCAATGTACCATATACCTGAAACTAATTAAAATAAATAAATAAATTTAAAGAAAAAAAAACAGCTGTGCTTAATATATGCCATTCCCCACTTGGGGTTTGACATCGAATCTCATTTAATCTTCACAACTACATAACGAGAGTGAAGTAGGGAACAATCACAGCCTTAATAAAATGAATCTCAGAGGCTCAAAGCATTTAAATTTAGATGAAGAGTGACAGCTGGTCTCACGGCCCTGCCTCCACACACTGAGTTTTGCTTTCTCCTTAAAGTTCTGAGGCTTTAACTGTCACCACGGTCATATCCAAAGTGGCTGTTTCTTTCTTAATACTCTGACACCTCTCTCCCAGGAACAACACACTTTCCCTTGGTTCCCCTGACCGTAGATGGGACAAGATAAAACTTTCAAAAGACTTTACTAAATAATAAACTAAAGGACTAATAAATAGGAAATAAACATGCAACACTTAAGTGGTACAGAGAAGTGGACAAAAATATAGTTCTAGAGCTAGACTATGGTTCTATACTACTTTTATACTAGTCTTAGACTACTTGGGCTTAAATTCTGGCTCTCATTTACTAACTGTGTGACTCATCACTTAACTTTTCTGTGCCTTAATATCCTCGTGTATAAAATGGTAATAAAATTATCCACCCCACCATCTCATAAAATAGCATCTGGCACAGAGCACACATGTATATATTCAGTTTGGCTTGTAAATTATAAGTTCTAGTTTGCAGCATAGCTACTTTGCTCTCAGATTCACAAGTTCTGCACTGTTATACCTGATATCTAGAGAAATCCAATCTGGTCCAACCAAGAGCCACTTAGTTTCACAGGTAAGGGCAACTCACGTCATTTTTACAGATGATAAAACTAAGCCTCATCTGCAATTCCAGTTATCTAAACCCACCATACTTCAAATATTTAAACTCAATACCATTCTTTAAAAAAAAAAAAACACAGCAAAATATTTAAAAAATGAAAACTGCATATGCATATAGGTGACAAAACTCCAAATGTCATTTTTAATTGGAGCTATTTATGAAAGAATTGAAATGGAAAAATTAATTCTTGTACAATCAAGAAGTTAAAGTTTATAGTATTTCCAAGGTGAGTTCATCAAATCCAGAACAGAAATTAATTCAATTCAAATCCCTAGAAATTGGTTTTCAGGTATTGTAAATGTGTGAATTAATTGCAATATCTGAACCTTCTGTCCACATCATCAAAAGTGTGAAAAAAATATGGTAATAGTCTTCCATGGATTGTGGTTCAACTGATATTTCACACATACACACTCACACACACATACTCACACACAAATTAATATTGAAGAGTTTCATAAAGGGATTCCATGTTTCATCCAAGGTAACTATGGCAGACCATGGTGAGATTATATAAAAACATCCTACACATTAGAAAATATTAAACCTCCAGATACTACTTTAATAATGCCTCACGCTTGTGCAGTACTTATAGTTTACAAACCATTTTTATCTCCATAATTTCCTTTGAAAATTATGACATAAGAGATGGTCTATTTGTACTCATTTTAAAAGAGCGGCTAGTACAGGCTTAGAAGACATAGGTCTCCCGCCCCAAGATGCAGAGCATTGTAGAAACCAGGTATCCTGACTTCAGATCTGATTCTCTTTCCTTTAATACCACAAGAATATGACCTATGAATAGAAAAAGCTAACATATTTTACAGTGATAAATCCCCTATTGCAAGGACAATGTGTGTGTCTTCTTTAAATTTTTGTTTAAAATGTTGTTTGAATGAAACAAAAACAAATAAAAGCTAATGGATAAACACAATATTTTTTTAAAGAAAATTCTCAAAGGAATAAGGATACATGTATCCTTACCTCTCATGAGTCAAAGTGGAAGCCAAACTCCCTCTCCACTAATCCCCACCTTTCTCTCTTTAGGGGAACAAAAATTGTTCCCCTAAAGAGAATCCATTGAATCCTTCTGGATAACTCAACAGACAAGAGAAGTGAGCATCACAACCTTACTTGGGTTGAGAGATTTCTTTTTATTACATGTACCAACTAAGGACTTTTCCTCCCCCTTACACAAAACAGGAACTGCTGTATGAAATGGAGCCTTTGAATATGTCAAACCAAATATTGAAAAGTTTCACTATTCTCTTCAGTTTCAGGTGAAGAGCTTCAGAGGTCTGGCTCAGGCATAATACTGAATGTTTATTTGCATAGCACTTAACAATTTCAAAGTATGTCTACATGTACTGTGTCTGGTAGGATTTTCGAGCCACCTAGTGAGATGCTATTATAATCCCTATGTCACTTATGATAAATTTGAGGCACAAGGAGAGTATCCTGCCCAAGGTCACAATGAAAGCAGCAGATAGAGACTCAGATCTAACTCTGACTCCAAATCTTGTGTGCGCCTTTTGCCTCTCTCCCTTGCTACCTGTCCTAAAAACCTGTCCTTCTTCCCCGACCACACACCTCAAGTCCCTTCAGAAAAGACTAGTTCAAATAGTGGTTTCCTTCTTCACACGTGGAACTAAACCCTGGACGAGCAGGGATCGCCTACCCTTTTCCCAGGTCCCCTGGGAAGAGAAGGGAAAGTGCGCCTCATTTATCCTTGTCTTTCCAAGACAACGAGGAAGACTGCTCCCAGTGGTGCCGGCGCCAGAATAAACCTGGGAGAAGGATTCTTAGGGTGCCTTGCCAGCTACTGTTTAAACCCCTGTGAAAGAGGGTCCTTCTGAAACCAGCCCCTATTGAGCCAGATATGAGTTTTAACTTAAAAAAAAAAAAAAACAACTTATGAGCAAGAGGACAAGAAAAACGAAATCCTGTTGGGAGACAAAGCTCTCATCTCTCCTCCTTGAAGATTAGAAGCGCCCCCCCCCCCACACTCCAATAGGTCTCTAGGTAGCAGCTCCCCGCGATCCCTAGCGTGATAAGGAGACTCACCCATAGCGCTGCGGCTTCGGGGCAGGTGGGGCTGGAACTCGCTCTCCGCACGCTTCAGCACCGGGGACAGCTCCGGACTCGCTAACTTAGCGCGCGCTTCCGGGCTCCCCGCCGCCGGCTGAGCCTCCCAGGCTGCGGGCGGGGCGCGCGTCTCTCCACTCCCGGGTCCGAGCCTCCGGGTCTTGGACAACACGAAAGGTTCTCTGTGAGCAGCAGGAGCTGCTGGTGGCGCCTCGGGCTGTGGCGGCGACGAGCCCGACTGCACCACGGCGTTGCGGGACCGCGCCAGCGCCGAGAAGACTGAGCCCATCTCAGCGGGCCGGGTTGCGCCCAGGTGAGCGGCCACGGATCCCTGCGGGACCCACACCCCTTGCCTGCCAAAAGCTTACTCCCTCAGCAGCCGAAGCGCCCCAGCCTCTGCTCCGCCTCCGACCCCGCGGGTTGCAGCCCCTCCTGGGCGGAGGAGGAGAAGGCTGCAGGGAGGGCTGCGCGCCCACCCCGGGGGTACGAGCGGAAATTCTATCGGTGTCCGCGCCTGTGGGACAGTCCGGGGTGGATGGAGACACTTGGAGGGATCAGTGTGCACAGGTTGTCCCAAGTCTTTACTGGGGGGTGGGAAGAGGAAGGGGCGTGGCATTAGAAAGGGATACTTTTGTCTCTACTTTCTGCGCTTGATTCACCTGGGGCCGAAGGCCCGACACGTCCTTCCTGCTGCTCACGACACAGCTGGGCCGCCTCTGTCCCCGGGAGGCGGGGGGCGGGAGGGAGGAGCCTACATTGTTTTCTTCTCAATTACCCTCTTAGAGCCAATAACACTGCTCTTTCCAGCTGTGCTTTCCCGAGGGAACCCTCCTTGCTCGCAGCTGCCCCTGAAGAAGGGGCGGTAACCCCACCCCCACCCCACCCCCACTTCCCTCAGTGTCTCCTCCCAGGCCCTTCACCCTGGGCGCCTCCCCCTTGTGGGGACCAGACTACGCACCCTTCCTGTGGGGGGCTGAGGCCAGAGAGGGCGGTGGAGGTGCAAAGGGGACCCGGCGCCGCCAGTTCTGTGCAGGAGAGCAGGGAGGCTGGCGCCAGTCCCTCCTGAGGGCTTTCTTGACAGGAAGCCAGAGCAGCCAGGGACCCTATTCATAGGCTTGCCCTGCCAGCTCTATCCCTTCTCTGACTGCAATGGGAAGGTGATGACGCCTAATGTGGGGCCAGAAGCAGGACGAGCATCCTGGGATTATGTTCCAGCTAAAGTCGTGTTACCCAGAAAGATTCTGCCCAAGGTAATAATACCGTTAGTGGTGGAGCCAGGTCTTGTGCCTGGGACTCCTCTTTCTAGAGCCAGTCTCCGATCCACACCACTCCCCATTCCAACGGTTTTCAGGCACTGAATGAGGAAGCAAGACAACTGTGCCATACACAGCACATCTAAGGCTGGAATATCTAACGGGAGAGTGACTCTATCAGGGATTCAGGGATTCTTCAGCCGGCCTGAGACCCAACCTCCCTTCCTCCTCATTCAGTGCTGGGCATTCTTTTTAGGACAGCATGATGTGACGCTTGACATTATTGTCTGTAAAATGACATGCAAATAAGTGTGTAAAGTAGTATTATCATGGAGGTGGCTTCCAGATCAACAAAGCCCAAGATGGGGTATATGGAGCAGAGACAAGTCTGAGGACTGACTGGGATGGGACAGCTGTGAGTCCAACACAGCCCTCTGTCCTTGGCATTGTTTCCTTTGGGGTGGGCAGAAACTGAAATCCTAGGCTCTAAGCTAACATTACTGGAGGACCTGCCACTATGCAAGGACCGTGGGGAGTGTCCTCAGGTCACCCATCCTCTCAGGGCAGGCAGAAGGAATGCAACAGGGTCCACCTATCCATGTGTTTCTGTGGCTATATTAAATCCTTCATGATTTTTAATCACTTTTTATTCTTTTCTTGCTCACCTGGTAGACAAGTAGGCCCTCGTTAAAAAAAAAAAAAAAATCCTCACTCTGGGCAAGGGGTTTTTAAGAAAGGAAGCTCCCTGGGCAGACATTTCCTAATCTCGCACCTTGCCTTGATTTTTCTGCAAATCTGACATAGGCATCATTAGCTATAATATAAAGGTGGACATGGAAGGAGATAAGATGTTCTGGACCTACCCTCAGTGACATATTCCGCTTGGCTGCACCTACTGGGAAAATACATAAACATAATTCTTCTGAATGGAATGATAAAGAGCTGCTATACTAAGCCCCCAATGTACACCCCCCGCCATACACACATACTGCCTAACCTAGGCTTTTCCCCAGGATACACACACACACACACACACACACACACACACACACACACAAACCCTCCCTCCCTTCCTCCCTCCCTCCTCCAGGAGGGAAGCTCAGCTCGACTAAGAGTTTGGTTGTTGACACTGCTGCTGATCATCAGACTTTCCCAGTTCTATCAGTGGGAAGAAATGAACCTGGAAAACTGGAACGATCGTCCCTGCCTCCTTTTCTACTTGTATTTTTTTAAATGGGGCTGGGTATGGTCAGCTAGAGCTTGGCGAGAGGAAGCTGTTAGAGACATGCCAGCTGTGGGTGATATCCTCGTGGCCCTTGCCTTTCCTCTTCCAGGCCTCTGACCTCATCTATCAGGAGCAGGAGAGCTCCCTCCAAATTTCCACCAGTGGGTGCTCAGCAAAGTGCGTGTCGAGGGCCATTGGAAAGATCTGACTCACCCATCAACAGCCTACAAGGATGTCACCAATTGAGTGACTTTGGATCCTGAGAGTTTTGTCACTGACAACACTGAATTTTCCCTGAGCCCTAGGAACCTGGAGAAGGGTGAGGGTGGAGAAAGTCCCCACCCTTTCATGTCCCAGAAAACAGCTTACTACAAAAACAAACAAAAAAAACAAAAAACCCACCCTTTTCCAAAGGACTTAGATAAGCCTAAGACAAGGTTAGACAATGACCTTCCAAATTCCCATGCTTTGCTTTATAAATGATTAGCTGAACTATTTCATCCCCACGGATCAACTGGACAAAATGCTTGTTAATCGAACTTTGGTTAAGCTTCTCTCCTTCCTCCAGGCCTCTGAAATTTGGCCCACACTCAGCCTGAAACAGCATACAGCCTCTCCTAAGAATAGGCTGGCCTCAAGGTAAAATATTCTCCGACCTACTATCCAATCATGCTCCCCTTTCATCCCAATTTCCCCTCATCCAGTTCTTTCTAGCCTCTCTGTGAAAGAAAAATGCTTTTAACCTATTTAGACACGTGCTTTCTCCTTTGACAGTTGCATTCTCCCAATTGCTTTGTATGGTCAACCAAACACAGAATTAGACATGTCTACTGCCCTGTGCAGAGTACGGGAATATATCGTTCTTGGCACCTGAGCTGTACCCTAGGCATTGGCAAATAAAAGAGAAAATGCATGTAACTCAGCCTTGAAATGTCAGAGGATGACCTGCTCCAGGGAAATCTGAGAGCAGGAGAAGGGTTGGGATGCAGAGCCCCGGCACTGTGACGTCATTGCTGAGCCTCTGGGTACAGTGCCGGAACAAACATCCCAACTATTGTCTTTAAAAACAATGACTTGCAAGATGTTTTTCTACTAGATGTTCCATGGCTTCACTTGTCTTTGTGGTATCCTGGTACAGTAGGAAGGTTAAAGGTATTATGTACCCTCATTCTATATCCGAATAAAACGAAGACTTAAAACCTAAAACAGACTGCCCAAATGTAAGTGGTAGGTAAGGACAGATACAATCTAACTTGAGCTCTCAGCTCTTCAGACTCCAACCAATATTCTGTCTACTGTAAAAATCAAAGAGAAAATTTAAATTGGATCTTTGGGCCATCTATCTATTCCAATTGACAATAAAGTGAAGGACTTCTTTCTACAGAACTCTGACCAAATTTAAAAAAAAAAAAAACAGTTAAATTAAAACCTAGAGCCTCTAATTAATGTCTTAGTAATGGAGAGTTCATTAGTTTTTATAATATATTCTTTTCCTGATGATTAAAGTGATATACATTTTAGGGTAAAATTTAGAAACTATACAAAAGCATAAAGAATAAAATTTAAATTACTCATAATCCTACCACACTGACATTTCTTTTATTTTCCCCTTGCTGTTAAAATACAAATGAAGCATATGTTGATTTTTAACATTTTAAAAGAGCTTGAGATTTTTATCTTCTTAGAAAGGAGCATGGGCTCCCACAGGTTGAAAAACACCTCCCACCACAATAAGATACAACTTCACACCCATTACGATGGTTGCTATTAAAAAAAAAAAAAAAAGCAAAGTAACAAGTACTGGCAAGGACATGCAGAAATCGGAACCCTTGTGCTCTCTTGGTTGAAATGGAGCAACCGCTCCGGAAAACAGTATGGCGGTTCCCCAGAATTTAAACATAGAATTACCATATTATTCATCATTACCACTTCTGGGTGTGTACCCAAAAGAACTGAAAGCAGGGTCTCAAAGAGATATCTGGACACCCATGTTCATAGCAGCATTATTCATAATAGCCAAAAGGTAGAAGCAACCCAAATGTCCATTAACAGATGAAAAAGAAAATGTGGTATATACATATGATGGAATATTATTCAGCCCTCAAAAGGAAGGAAACAGACACATGCTACAATATGGATGAATCCTGAGGACATTATGGTAAGTGAAACAAGTCAATCACAAAAAGACAGATACTGTGTGATTTCACTTATATGAGGTACCTAGAATAGTCAAACCCATAGAAACAGAGAGTAGAAAGGCAGTTAGCTGCAGGGGCTGATGGGGGAAGGAGACATGGGGAATTGATTTACAGCTGTAGAGTTGCATTTTCACGAGAAGAGAAGTTCTGGAGCTCAGTGGCACAGCAACAGGAACACCGCTGAGTTGTACGCTTATAAATTATTAAGACGGTAAATTCTATGCTGTGTATTTTACCACCATTTTTAACTCAATTATTGAAAAGAAAGAAACAAAGACTCACCAGAGTAACACCAAATCAACCTTTGCCTTCTTCTAGGTGATAAAATTGTAACTTTATGAAGATAGCCATTATGCTCCCACCGGCCTTTCTTTTTCAAGCCAACGGTTAGGTTCATCAGCTCGTCCACATGTGATGGGCTGTTCAGATCCTGTCCTATTCCATTGTGCTCCTTTAATGTTGTTTAATGTTTTTCTTAAAGTTGAATTTCCAGACCAGAGACCATGATCCAGATGTAGTCTAATTGGGATGGAATACTTTGGAACTGTCACTTCCCATAATCTAGCAGACCCTGGACTCCCAGCAATGTGTTCTCAGTTGTCATCAACGAAAACCCCAGGCCCGTTTTGTGGAAGGTGCCTCCCCGTTTGGTACATGGGCCTTTAAACCTAAATGCAGAATTTTTAATATTACTATTCTATTTAATTTAATGTGTTAAATTAAATTAAACTGAATTGCTTCCAACAATCAAATAAGAAAAAAAAAAAAAAAAAACACTAGACATTATGGTCTAAATAAAAAAGACCAAATCTAAAAGGCACATGATTCTCTCCTCTCAGCTTCTTCAACTATTCTGCATATGATAAACTTTAACATCTGAGCTTTTGTTAGGTCAAGATTAAGAAAAATACAGCAGACATGGCAAGTCGGTTTCATTTAGTGTGCTTGCATTTGACTGATAGTGGCTGCCTGTAGCACTGTGTTTAGCAGGAATCTGGAGCCACGCCCAGGCATAGTTCAGGAATAGACTAAAGGTGTCCAAGACAGGTGAGAAGGGAGAGGCAAGTATGCCACCCAGTTGCTGGCAAGGCCCCATGGGCTTTACTGTGGTTGAATTTCTGCCAAAGGTCCTGTGATTAAAATCTAAAGGCTATTAGCAGGAGTGTTTTAATTGCTCGTCATTACCCTGTAGTGGGAAATAAAGCCAGAAAAGGAAACCTAATGTCTGTAATTCCCTCAGACTTTGAAGGACATCGTCATGTGCTGGGCTGATTATCCTGTCCTGTCCCCACCCACCCAGTTTTAAGCCAGAGTCAAGATTGGAAACAGGAAACATAATTCTAAAGGAAACAAAAAGACAAGAAAACACGATAATGTTATTTTTAATTACGCATTATATGAAACATACATATTTGAAAAGACTTAACTTTCTATGAGATGTATATATATGAATCAGTCCCCACTAAGATAGAAAGACATATATCTTATACTATATGCCATATATAACGACAGAAAATTATAGCAGAAATACATAGGAAAAGCCATGATTAATCTCAATATCTTCTGTATTCCCAGCTGTTAAATTAAAAGAAAGTCAGTGTCTTTTTTAGGTTATAAAGCCAATAATGGTCCAGAGCTAAATCTGCCTGTTGTCTGTTATGTGGCCTGTGAGGTAAGAATGTTTTTTATATTTTTTAAATGGTTGGGAAAAAATTAAAAGAATATTTCATGCCATGTGCAAGTATATAAAATTCAAATTTCAGGGTCCATAAATAAAGTTTTATTGGAACGAAACAATACCCATTCATCACATATGCCCTACAGTTGCTTTTGCACTGTCCCAGTGGACTCGAGTCATTTTGACAAAGACTGTGTGGCCCACAAAGCCAAAGATATTCACTATCTGGTCATTTACAAGAGAAGTTTACAGGAAAAGTTCTAAGAGATAGTGACCATGAGCATGTCCAGGATATAGTTTCTTTCTCAGATTCAGCATTGCAACCTCTATTTTGGATCCAAAAGTGAGTTAAAATTTCAAGTGACTTGGGGTTTGTTCTTATCCATGTACTTAATATAAAATAATTCATAAATTAGAGATCAGTCTGAAGTTTTAATAAAGTAACAAAATACAAAATGGTTATTGTAATAAAAATTATTAAATATTTGAATTTTATTAATTGTAATTTTTTTAATTTCAAATTTTAGAAAGTAGTAAATAAAAAATATTTTAATAACCATTTTCTTTTTAAATAAGAAACAGCAAATAGCCTAGCACCTGACGTATAGTGGGCATGCCATAAATGTTTATTGCATTTAATTAAAATAGTTTCTCTTCCTATTTCAATTCATTAAACAAAGCAATTACTACAAATAAATGATCACCCAAATGAGAACAAGCAAAGGCTATTTATTCAGGGCTTGCTACAGCAAGGGAGTCAGCCACCATCACTTAGGTTCTGGCAGGGACTCAGAAGCAGCCAGAGGAGTGGGAAGCTTTAAAGTGGAAATGAGGAAGGCTGTGGCCGTGCTCTGATGGGAGGCGGTTGACATGCAGAAGCTGTAGACAGGCTCACTAGAAGTGGGGTATCCTATGTGATTGGTTAGGGGAGCATATTTGGCTTCCTCCAGTTGGTCCCAAGTTGGAAGCAGGGGCAAAGATTAGGGAATCTGTCACTTATTACTCAATTCTTGACAATTTGGGGCTGATTGTGTAGGGGTTGTCATTTGGCTTACTGGACTGGTTGCTGCAGATAGCCAGTCCAAGTTATAGATGGTCTCACCATTAACTGTTTGTATATTAACCTCTCAAATGCAAAAAACTAAAATTCGCTTCAACTTCACAAACATTTATCCAACCACTAGCAACAGGCCAGGAACTGCATCAGATGCTAGGAATAAAGAGATGACTATGACATGACCGTTACCCTACATAGTGGGGAGGCAGCCAATAGAAAAGCCTAGAAGGAGAACAGTCTATCCCTTATCTCTTGTAGAGATGGAATTAAAGCTTCTCTAGAAAGAGCTGCTGATGCATAAACCTCCAAAAGAGATGTCACTGCCTTCAAAGGCGATGCAAAGCCCTTAGATCTGGGAAATGTTTATTATACCTGTCTTGCTGGTATTTAAGACAATGTTCTCAAAAGCCTACTCAGCAAAATGATAAATTCATGAAATTTCTTTACCTAATATTTCTTTAAGTGTGTCCTGACAATAGTACTTTCTTGTATCCACTGTTGCTTTCACTCTTAGGAGCCAGATGAGTGAAAACTCTATAAAAATTAGACTAAAGTGCAATAGCTTCCCATAACCAGCTCGTTGATTTTTTTAGAAGCATAATCCTGAATATTGAAGGGCACCAACCAATCAGCAATTGTTACACCCCAGACAATGGGAACCCCTCTGTCCCACTTCGAAAAGCCAGACCCCAAATTTACCCCCTGGCCCTGGTTCTCTCTCCCCACCATACTTCGGATTGCTCCACTTGTCTGTCCTTCTTGGATCTTACAAGTTCTGCTCAGCTCACTGAGGTTTATCAATGGCATCCATCACTCTGATTCATTCTATTGGCCAAAGCAAGGCACACGTCCAAACCCAAACCAAGAAGACAGGGAAGTAGACCCCAACACAGGGTGAAGAATCGGGGTCAATGACATCGTCTACCTCACGGCATCTGTCTCTGCCTCTGCATGCTGCTGTAAAAGCATAAACAATAAAGTTCATGTAACCTGCCCTGCAGCTCCAGCCTCGAGTCTCCTCAGGCTCGTTAATAAAGCATAGCATAGTGTAGTGTTTTAGAATAGGCAGATTTAGGTTTGTTACCTAGTTTTCGCCATTTACACTATTGAAATCTTGGGCAAGTGACTTAATTTTTCTCTGACCCTCATTATTTTCATCTGCAAAATAGAGATAGTAACAGCATCTTCTTTAGATGTAAAACATGATGTGTCTTTATCGGTAGGGTACAGCTGGAAGGACACTCTCAAACTGGACAATTTACAAGAGTTTAATAAAGGGTCTCATCTACAAAGGTGTGGGCAGAGTTTAGGGAAACCAAACAGGGACAGAGCAGTATCCCAGGGATAGCAAGAGATATGGAGACACACAGTCAATGTGCAGTGAGCCATAGGAGAATAATACTCCGACCTCCTGCTCTTCCTGTCCCCCCTCTCCTGCCAGTGCCACCCAGCCATCTAACCCGTTGACCGGCCCTGGGAGAGAGAGCAGCCAGGCAGAGGAGCCCGTTATCCTGGGCCTATCTAAGAGGCTTCATCAGGGCCTGAGTGAGGCTCGGCAGGAAGACAAAAATAGTGACCGGGAGGCTATGAGAAGGTGACTTACACAAGGACAAGCAGGCAGGCCACATTCTTGACCACAAGAATTTAGGGCTCTTCTCAGTATGTCTAAAATAACTTATGATTACAAAATATTTTATAAACTAAAACTAATTTTTAACACCGTTCCATGTCTTTGCATCTGGTAGCTCATATTATTTTTATTTTATCATCCTTAGAGCATTTTAAGACATTTTAAATAACCTAATGATACTTCACACTTAATGTGCACTGATAAACAGTAATAATGAGTTGGTTTTTCTTTGGCATTACCTATGTGCTAGGGGATGTTAATGCAGCACTCAGCCTATTGTTTAGAGCAGATATCCTAGATTCAAAGCCCAACTCCACAATTGACCAGCTGTGTGAGGTTGGGGGTTTTCTCACCTCTCTATCCTTTGAGTTCTTCATCTGTGCAATAGGGGGAAATAATAAGAAGTTTGAACTGTCTATATAAAGTGCTGGCCCATAGTAAATACTGACACGTTAGCATAGCTCAGCTCATGCCGTTACTACAACACAGTGAAGTCAGTAGAGGATTAATCCCAATTTACAGACAAAGAGATGGGTTCAGGGAGATTTAGCTACCTGTCCAAGTTTATACAACTTCAAATCTAGGTCTTTCTGACTCAGACCCACGCATGTTCTTAATCACGGTGTTATGCCAAACTCCCACCATTTATCAAATCTGCAGCATTTTGAAAATGACAGAGTTGTTTTGGATCCATGTGCATTTATTCTATTTTTTAACTTTTAAAGAACTTTTTCGCCAGTTGGTCTAAAAAGCCATTTATTCAGAATGGAACTAGGGTCACAACAATCAAGCCATGGCTTGAAAACCACAGAACGAGTCACCAGTTCTGGGTTATAAGGAGGGGGCTAGGTCCCTGTGGGGAGCCCAGTGGCAACCTAACCTGAACGGGAGGTCAAAGCAAAAGGAGCGACAATGCCCAGCTGAGACCAGGGCGTTCCCACATCTTCTGGTCTCCACAGTAACAATTAGATATAAGTATGAATAATGAGCAATGCAGAAAGCGTACAAGGAAGGTTACGTGACTTGTCCTTTATAAATGCTGCAGCCACGACGTGTACTAGAGCTCAAATAAGGTGTGAGGCACGGAATGGAAGACAATGTTGGTTGAAATGGCGTTCATTAAAGTTCTTGTTTTATTTTGACATCCTGTCTGAGAGGGGTTTCAGAAGGAAAGAGTAAAAGTTCCCACTGCCCAAATGCTTTGAATTCCTTCTCAGTAAGAATTTGCATTTCAGGATCCGTTTCTAAGGACCTGGCAGTTGACCCCTCCGTTTGTTTTGCTCTGCTTTGATTTACATCACTGAAGAGCAAGGCCCAAAACAGGGATCCTAGAACAAAGCCTAGAAACCAGGTCTCCTGAGAGATCCTAGAACAAAGCCCAGACACCAGGTCTCCTGAGAACGGGCCACTGCCCTTTCTTCCTTACTGCTTAGACCCCAGAAAGACTTTATGATGGCAAAAAATGGGAGGTGTGAACAGCTCCTTTTTATGGCCAAGGAGACAAAGCAACAAAGAACCGAAGTAGCTTTCAGTAGAATTATTACGAACCCTAGGCCTCCCATGAAAAATCTACCACTAACCTCGCTCTCCCAACCCACTCCCAACCCCAAGGAAGAATTAACCACTTGGAACAGATGAGTTTAGTTTCCTTTCTGTCCTAAAGAGGGGAAAAACAACATCACTTTCTCTCCTCTAGACGGCATCCAAATGTGTCTCCACTTACCCACATTGCTCAGGACAAGAGCCTTTGAAATTAATGATGCTTTTCTAAGAGTAATTGCTTCTGCTCTAATCATATGCTATTTCTTGCTACCCACGGGGCTCAGCATTAAGACTGCCTGAAGGAATTAGCAAATTGCCCAAAATGCACTGCTCTCAAGCCTCCAGGTTGCTTAATAAATGATGATGAGTCACCCAAAGCCAGGTAGTCACCTTGCATCCCTTATAGCATGTGAATATGCTTCTCAAGAGGCAAATCAGAATGCGGAACTGGGAAAAGTAGGGGCTCAGGATTTTTTTAAAACCTTCCCATGAACATCATCTCTAATCGAAAAATAAAAATTAAAAAAAAAACCTTCCCAGCTGTTTTTTTTAATTGAAGTGAAATTCACATAACATACAATTAACCATTTTAAAGTATACAGTTCAGTGGTTTTTAGTGTATTCATCACGTTGTGCAACTACCAGCTTTCTAGGTTCAAACCTTTTTCATCACCCCATTAAAACACCATGTACCTGTAAGTAGTTACTCCTCATTCTCGCCTACCCACACTCCCTAGTGATCGCTAGTCTGCTTTCTGTCTCCGTGGATTAGCCTACTCTGGATAGATCACAGAAAAGTAATCAAACAATATGTGACCTGGCTTCTTTTACTTAACATAATGTTTTCCGGGTTCATCCACGTTATAGAATGTATCAGTCCTTTTTCTGACTGCATAATATTCCATTGTATATACCACAATTTGTTGATCCATTCCCTACCTCTCTTTTTGATCTGAATTATTCAGGCTGGTTGTCCAACCAACACATACATAAAGTTCGACCCTCCTCTTCAGCCATCTAAGCAGCATCGCGTCTCACTTCTCACTGTTGTGCACTGTCAGCGTGGGGGTGACGTAATCTTTGGTGAGGCTTTCCCCACTATCACCTTTGGCAATTTCTGGACATTATCCTAACAAAACAATTAAAGTTGACTCATTACTTTTTTCTTAACATTCTTCTACCTGTATTTTTCAGATAAAATCTGTATTTAAAACAATTGTTCACCTGAGAGACTTGTTACTTTAAAATACAGAAGGTAAAATCATATTCATACGAATAAAATAAATACAGAAAAAAAAACAAGAAAAGGTTTAAATATGCTCTTGGAGGCACTCATAACAAATTCATATATTTCTTATATCAAAAAGCAAAATAAAGAATCAGACTGGATAAGTTCTAATGGATTTTAAATAGTCTTTATGTTGAGGGAAATCCAAAACATAATATCATGGAGGAAAAAATGAAGGGTAGAAGCTGAAAAATAAAATGTAAGAGAACAAAATAGAAGGATATATTGGAACATATCTCAAAGAAGAAAGAAATACTGTACATCTTCCAATGTCAATTTGCAGCTCACTAAGGCAGTCCGAATTTGCTCATCAATTTGATGATAAGTTTAAAAAGAGTAATTCCATTGGACATAACTTTGGATTTTTAAGACTTAGAAGTTCAAGTAAGTGTGGGCAGTTACATGTTTTTAGAAGTGGGAGTTTAAATGTTATGGTGATGTCTCAGCTGGATTAGAGGCAATTCATAAAACTGCAATGACTAATAAGGACTTTGTCCCTGATTTGTCTAAGTTATATCAGAAAATAAAGTTCAGTTTAAATTAAACAAAATAGTTAAACTAGCTTATCTGAACCCTGAAAGTCACCGTTCAAGTTATTTCATAATTCTCTAATGTTCACTCAAAAGAAAAAGGCTAATTCCACATCGGGCTTTACCCAAATGTTCACTGTGTTATTTTTACGTGTAAGGTGGTACACAACATGTTTTCATAGGAAGTTACCTTTGACACCATCGGCAACATGTAAACTATGAATTCCCACAAGGGGGTTGTATTCCATAAGGAAATTATATGACTGTGGCCTCAAACTACCATAAGAACAAAGGCAAAACCTACCTGTCACAATAAGACGAAAAAATAGACACTTCTCATTCAAGTTCAATTAAATACAAAACAAACAGTCCTCTATCCCTGTCCATTGTCTTTGAATACCATAAAGATAACTTCCAAGGTTTAAAACGGAGATCTGATGCTTTAATCATTAATATTCATCATTCTATATTTTATTATTATTTTTTAATTCATATTTTAATGTATAACATTCTGGAGCTACAGGGAGTTACGGCTAAACACGTGGGAGACAGCTCTGCTGCGCATGCTCTCCGTTTTGCCTCAGCTGACACCACTGAACTATCGAAAACCCAAATCGTAGAGCAGTGCTCAGTTTGTCCTCTTGAGGAACGAGGTTCGTGATGTCATCAGCCCCAGAGGCAGCATTAATAACTCTGGAAATAGCAGCCCAGAGAAGTTTCCATGAGTAAGCATGGAATAAACGTTAGTGGCTCCGGCAGAGCATAGTTTGTGTGCGGCATGGCATTTTGGGCCACATACATCATTCGGTGTCATCCACAAGGACGGCCACCTGATTTTTGCCATCACCGGCCAGAATCGTCCTATCCACCCACAGCTCTCCTCCCCTCTCAGTGACGCAATGCGAACTACACGTTCAGCCTGCCTGTCAACGACGCAGCCTCCAGCTTCGGCTTCGGAGGAAACGATGGCGCAGGCCCCAGGCTGCAGTAGTCACCTGATCCAGGTTCGCCCAGGGACGTCGCAGAAGCCCCGCGCCCGGCGCGTGCAGCCCCGCGGCTGCCACGTGACCCGCCCCGGCTGCTGTAAGCCGGAGCTCCGAGGTTTCCAGAAACTGCGACGGGACTCTGTCCTGCTTTTCTTGCCGGGCGTCTGGGAAACGTGCGAATACCGCCTTCACTCCAGAGGCCCACGTGGCCTTGCGCATTGATCATAATGAGACGTCCCAGCAAGATGCTGTTAACTTTCCCACAGCCGCTCTGAACCATACAGACAGCGCCGCCGCTCCCGCTTCCACTCATCGCTACACCGACTCCGGCTGCTGAACTTCTTAGCGACCACCTTGCCCTGCTCCAGCCCATCTGCCCCCCACTTTTGGTGTGAGCTGCCGCAAATGGCACCATACTGGGCTGGGGCTTGGTGGAGCCAGAGGTGCTCCAGGCGGCGATGGCAGGAACAGGACAGAGCTGCCTCTGGTGATGAAAGTGGACGGAGGTGGGAGGCGGGTCAGGTGCTGGCCCCCAGCAGTGAGCCCGACTCTGAAAGCAAGATTTTTATTTCTGCTGCATGTTTCTTCACGTCTTTCTCATTCATTCTCCTGCCCCGTGAACAAAGGACTACGACGTAAAAAGAGAAAGAACCGCCAGTTTTTAGTACCGACTATAAAATCGCTACGATTAGCACTTTTTGAGCTTTCTTGAGCAGTGCTAATTTCCCCCCGATGTTTACTCTGCCCGCTCCTTTCCCACGATTGGCGGGAAAACCTTTAAAACAGAAAAGGCTTGTGTGCGTGTATGGCCCATGCACTAAGCCTTTGAATTCGTCAGGCACGACCCGGGCTCCTACTGCCAGAAGAGATGTAGGCCGTGTCACAGGAAGTGTCACCGTGTCGATCAATGGGGTGGGGGTGCATTCTGTGCCCAGACAAGACCCACATCAGTAAGCGTCTCCTCTTGCCACAGATCCTACAGCAACAAAGCACTGAGAATTCACTGACGTCCAGAATGGGTACCAGACAAAGCATCAGGTGGAGAGGCCGTTTCTTAGCCAAGCAAAAGATAAAAGCCACTCTCAGAAAAGCAAAAACGACCTCGGCATTTTGCAACACATATTGGAAAAAACAAATCTCCATAGAAATCAACTGATGATACTTGGAGTAAACATGAACCTACTGCAAAAAAATTACAAAAGTTGAGTCAGAGGCCTTTATACGAGGGTGCCAGCTACTGGGCTCAATCTCACTAGAATGAGAAGAATATGGGACGAACGGAAGAGAGGCAACAGAATCTGATAGAGAAGACTTGATCTGAGCAAGATTATTCCTGTGGTTCTAGCTGAGAGCTCTGAATTGGTTAGCATGCTTTCAGAAAAACAACAGCAATTAAATGGAAAACCCAACCCGAATTAGCTTAAATTATACAGAAAGGTGCTAGTCCACTAAACTGGATGACCAAACGGAGGGTAGTTCTGCCTTCATTTCTTTGACTTCCAAGTCTTGGCTTCATCCTCACCAGGTAAGGAGACAGCTACAGCAGGTGCCAGCACCACATGCACATGTAACAAAACCGTGAGAACAGCGCATCTCTTCCTACAGCTCTCCCAAGAGTGAATAAACCTCCTAGAATCTCCCAGCAAACATCCCCAGGGTCGCATGCTTGCTTCTGACTCCGTCACTGCAAACAGGTGGAGATTACCATTATTGCCTTAAACAATTCAGGCCTGTGCCTTGCCAATCCCTGCACAGCGTGACTGCTCCCCAGTGGCGGAGGAGTGTGATGGATATTGAAGACACACCATAAAGCCTACAATAGTTTCCCAGCAATTCCTTAGTCAGGAGGCAATGGTAATGATGCCGGAACCCCACAAACAGCCTTAAGAGTTTGAGCCTTGTCTTTGTGTGAGTGAGGACGTTGGGGTCACAAGTAACAGAAACACAATCAATCCCATCAGCTAAGGGAACTGGCTGGTTCTCAGCAACCAAGAAAAGGTTAACTTCTGCCCTGAGGGGACATCGGGGGTGTGGCTGGGCTATGACCGGAACAGGACCATGTGTACTGTACTGCCGGGGCTCTCCCTCCATCGCTCACCTCTGCTCCTCTCTGCACATTGATGTCACTCTTTTCCATTCAGACTGGCTTTTTCCAGGTAGCCAGGAAACTCGGCTGCTGACAGCAATGAACGATTACATCTCACAGCGTCAGCTACTGGAGAAGGACTGAACTCAAGGCCTCTCTGGTCTCAAGTCAAAAACCTTTGGGGGAGCATTTGAGAGCTTTCTTCCCAGCATGTCATCAGCTTGGTTCAAATAAACTCAGATAAACTCTCATTAAAAAAGTCTTTGGAAAGTGCCTCATGGGAGGAGCTTGGGTCAGATGCCAATCTCTGAATGAATAACTGGAGCCAGGGGTTGGGAGTCACTCTGCACTAACACAGCAACTTCTGGGCTAACTGGGAGGATGGAGGAAGAGGCAGTTCCTGGAAAAGGGGTCCTGGGAGGACGATCCTAAGTGTCCCCTGCGATGGTTATGCTCAGTTGCATAACGAACTGCAGAGAGTTCTCATTCCACGGGAAGGGAGCCTTCATTTGCAAAACTATTTCTTAAAAATAACCCCACCAGGTGTTATTATAGATAATAAGTGGACTCTGACAACTGCAATCAGATTAGCAGGACAAAAGAAAGCGCCTTCTTTCTCTCTGGGTGAGAGACACCCTTGGCTTGGAAAGGAGAATTAGAGACACTGTTATTTTCCACTGTCTTGGGGGTTTAATCCTTCCCCTTCCAGATACACAAAAAACGGCAGTTGTGAAGTAGAGCAGGAGTTCGTAAGAAAGGAAGAAGAGATACTGGGCCGGGGTGGAGAAGCAAGGCCTACCTCTCAGAAGGCCACAGGGCTATGAGTTTCTCTCTTGGTTGGGGTTCCCCCAGCAAATCCTGAAAATAATTGGGGTACAAGGACTTCCGAGGTCGACCCAGGAAACAAGTGAGGGAGCAGAGAAGTATGTTCCAGGGTGTGAGGTAGGATGTGTTAGTGGTTGCTCTGCTGCTGTGGACGACTGGGGCCCCTCCGAGAGGCTGAGTAGGACACACCTCAGAATCGCCCCACCAACGAACAAGGTGGCTGGGATTTTTACCCAGTGCCTTCTGTCTCCATTCGTTGAGAGTCGCTCCTGGGGTCCTAACTCCCCAGCACTTCAAGCATCGCATGCTCACCGGGCCAGAGAAAACCTTTAAATAGAACCATGTGCTTGAGGTAGGAGGCCATTGGTGTGACATGGAATCTGTCCACTCAAGTTACAGGTGACCTCCAGGGGTGACCTCCAGGGTGGGCCAAGGGGATATTGCAGGAGGCACTGAGAGCACCTGCTCTAGTTCCCAGAACCCAGACCTTCAACCACAGTCTCCCCCTCTGACATGTTTCTGGTGTCCATTTTAACGCGATTTCACCTGGATTCAACTGGCAACACAGGAGGAGTGGCTCCCCCACAGGTGCACTGGGCCGGGCCCCAGCAGTGGTTCGGGACAGGGTGAGACCCAACATGTACCTGGTACCTGCTTCAGGCCAGGTCCTGTACAAATATTATCTCCTGGTAGCACTTAAGACTGCCCTGTGATGCACATCATACCCTCCCAATTCTATCCACATGTACATGAACATACACAGATGGAAACTGAGACCTACAGGAAGGGAAGTAAATTGCTCCATCTCATATGTCTAGGAAGTGACACAATCGAGATTCAAACCATGTGAGGTCAACTCAAATCCTCAGGCCCTTTCCTTCTAACACACAGAAAAGGCCGGTGCCTCTTCACTTCGGAGAAAACATTTCCCTTAAATCAAGAGATGCCAGTTTAAAGAACTCCTGGGAACTCCCGAAAGCACCAGTCCTCCCAGAGAGCAGGGTGCAGCAAACTCGATTGTCTACCGGGTTATCTTTTACTAACTCTGAAACCTGAACCTGCGCATGTGTAAACCACCCCTTAATACACATCCACTTAATACGAAACCCTCTGCAGATCAGGCGGCTATTTTGCTGCTTTCAGTTTATGTGAGGAGGGATTGATGTGGAACAAGCCATAGAACAGAATCTACACATGTGCCTCCCACCAGGGCTGGGCAGTGCAGCGATTCAGAACTGCTTCAGTGGAGAGACTGCCTACAGGAGGAGCAAGTTTTAGAGAGTCCAGGTGACATCAGTGGCAGTGTTTTCCTGCCTGGGGAGTGTGTGGCACAAAAGTAGATAATTTTAGCAGGTTTGCCGGCCTCTGATTCCCCCAGTGAGCCTCTGGAGAAGACTCCTCCTTCCCGCGCCAGAGCATCAGAGCTGGGGTTATTCTTTTATCCCGGGAAGATGCAATTCACATATAAAACCCTTTGCTCCGCCCCAAAAGCTCTTACCCACCAGCGATCACATCTTGGTTTCATGCTATAGCACTGGACACCAATTCCATTGATTCATTGCCATTTAATGGGCGTCCACATCTATGACTTTCCGGTCCTGTGAAAAGCATCAACCGTCCAAATATGAATGTGCTACAGCACTGGACAGTAATTCCATTGATTCATTGCCCTTTAATGGGCGTCCACATCTATGACTTTCTTGGTCCTGTGAAAAGCATCAACCGTCCAAATATGAATAAACAACTTCGAGTGATGAAGGATTTGCAGTTCTTGTGAGTATCGAATTAGACAACGAATATGCAGATGTGACATTGTGTCTGCACAAACAGGTGTACAGTCGATGCTGGTTTCCTTTTCGTTCCCTTAATATTCTCCAAAACACTTTTGCGGGAATTGTCTGGTTGATTTCTCAGGGCCTCCTCGGATCTAATTTGCAGCGAGACAGAATAAAAGCACATAAGTAAGTCCGGGAAGCCTGCGAGTAGGAAGAGGCAGGCACTGGCCTCATCTGCACTTGAAATTGCAGTTAGGCCGTGGAGCAGCACACGGTGAAGGCCACGGCTTTGGAGCCTGGGCTGAAATTTCTGATTCTGCCATATCCCAGCCCAGACCTTATGCATGCCTGACTCTCTACCTCAGTTTCTTCATCTGTACAAGGGGGTGTGATGGTTAGTTTTGTGTCAACTTGGCAAGGCTATAGTACCCAGTCATTTAATGAAATGCTGATCTAGGCATCGCCGTGAAGATATGGTGTGAAGTTGTGGTTAATAGCTACAATCAGGTGACTTTCAACAAGGGCGATAATGCTGGCGGGTTTCATCCAATCAGTGGAAAGTCTTTAAGACCGTAAACTAAGGTTTCCCAGACAAAGAGGAAATTCTGCCTCCAGCAACACCTGCTCTTGCTGAAACCCGCTGGCTTGCCCTATGGACTTTGGACTCGCCAACCCCCATAGTGGTATAAATCAATTCCTTGAAATAGAGAGATGATAGGTAGGTAGACATATCCATACACATCTCCTGTTGGTTCAGTTTCTCTGGAGAATCCTAACTTGATACAGGGGACAATAGCCCATGCCACCTCACTGAGTGCCTGACACAAGGGAAGGGGCACACTAAATGTTACCCATGCCACCTCACTGAGTTGTGAGGAGTAGCATGGTTGGACCAGTGCCTGACACAAGGGAAGGGGCACACTAAATGTTACCTACTCAAGACCACTCAGCTGGTGGCGACGAGATAGGCCAAGTCCCCAAGCACAGGGCTTTTACACCACACCTCATATTTCGTCTGCCTACTACACAGAGTTATGCCAATCTGTCCTGCCCTTCAGAGCTAGAGTGAGAATGTGAGGACACATTTCTTGCCATCCTGGTCATCCACTTTATCAACTGATTCACAAAATGGCTGGTCCCACCGCCCGGGCCGTGGAGATCCCGACCAGAATCTGACCGTCTCACATCTCCCTAAGGGCCTTGGGTTTTTAAGGAGGTTCCTTCAGATTCCCCTCAAAGCTACAACCTGGGTTTGCGCTTTAAGCCACAGGTGGGGAGTTCACTTTCCTAGCAGGTGTCATTGGCCCAAGACAAATAATCAGAATCATAAAGGTAAAAAGCAATCCATTAAGGATTTGGGTTATTTTAAGAATGGAAATATTTTTAACTTTATATTTTGGTTGTATCATAGTCAGCCAAAGAAAAGAGACTGGGAAATCGTAAAAGGGGGCCCAAGAAAGAAATTAAATTTGGGAATTTGCCAAAAACGAATACTGTTTGTTTGGCCTGGAAAAGAAAATGTAAAGGAGTTGGTAAAGTTAATGCCAGACGAGCTTTGCTCACACGCGCAGCTTTTCCCAGCTTCTGAGAACCACCCACATCCACCTGAACCAACTGAAAACAGTTCTCTCCCAGCAAAGCTGTTGCAAGTTTTGCTTGGGAAAATCCTGGCTTTTCTTCAACCTGCTCTGAGTCTAGGCCCAATGCAGTCTCTAGTCTAGGCAAAAGGAGTTCACACATGGTCTAATCTAGCTCACTAGGATGCCTGCCGTATTTTGCATTATGTCTTGGTTTGGTTTAACCAAATGGCTTCAGTAAGGTAGTTTACTTCTCGCTCATGCAAATGGCCAGGTAGGTGAACTAGGAGGGCAGCTCCACAATTGCCAGGAACTACTTCTTATCACTAGGACGGCAGCTCCACAATTGCCAGGAACTACTTCTTATCACCCCATAGTGCCATCTCTTACTCCATCACTTCATTCACACCCCATTGGCCAGAATCTCATGCATGATTCCTACGTGACCCCACTTTGCTGAAAGGGAGACTTAGACATGTAGTCTTTAGCCGGGCAACCATGTAAAGAGACTGAAAGATGGGGGACAACTAGCAGTTTCCACAACCATGTCCAAGAATAAAAGGTATTTATTAACCTCTATGCATATGTTTCTCCTGGGTACGACTCAGAAAGAGGTGGCAAAAATCAGGTTTCCAGGGGCCCCTGCAAAAACATAACCTTAATGTCCCTTCTGTTGGTGTTCTTTACGCAGGGCTTTCTGCTGACACGAGCACGTGGGTCTGCATCTCGCTCTCACCTCCATCAGCGGCGAGCTTGAGTGAAAACGAAGAAATACAGAGGAGAGCGGACCGAGGCACAGAGAGACTGTGTCTGCTGACAGCATTAGAACCCACGGGTCCAGCCGAGCCGGAATGTTAAATTATGTGAAACAACAAATGTCCCCCTTTTTATTCTTAAAGACAACAACGAAACACTCACTGCTCTGATCTTTATCACTGTAACATGCAGCCCGCACCACTGAGGCCGGAGGGGCGGGGAGCCAGGTGAAGGGCAGAGGCGGGCGGGGCGGCGGAAAAAAGGGCGGGGGCGGTGGCCAGGCACTCCGGCCACTGTGGTTTCCAGCAGGGAGGGAGGAGACTGACCCGTGGGCTGCCCACTGCGCAGCCGGCACGGTGGGTGCTTTCAGATCTTACACACTTCATATATATTACCTTGACTATATCTTCTATGTGATATAATGTACATTTATCATACATTTAATTCTCATGTAACTCCGAAGTACACATCATCATTCCCACTTACAGGAACGGCGCTAAGGCTTACTTCTCCAAGGTCACGCACTGAGAAGTGACAGATCAGGTAGGAGAAGCCAGGTCCACCCCACTGCCATGCTCCTTTTAAATTCCTTCCTGGGCCCTCTTGCCTTCTAGCTCCTGTCCCAACTAACACCGCCCCTTCCTCTTTGCCCTTTGGCTGCAAGGTGCCAGGGGCCAAGGCAGATGATGCATCGCTCCTTGCAGTGCTCACCTGTACGGGAAAGATGGCGCTTTGACGGCGCTTTGGAAATAAACCGGGAAAGCATTAATTCTAGGTCACCCATGGGGGAGTGCAGGGGCTCAAAAGCACAAGCGATTTCAATCAGCTTCTGAGGCAGAAGGGGGGAATTTTACCCAGGGAAGCAATCATCACCACCTGGTCGTGAATGCAGCGGTACAGAGGGGAGCTCTGAACCAGGTCCCAGGGACGTAAGCACTGGTTCCAGCTCAGCCCAAGTCCCTCAGGCGAGTCAGGGCCCCTCTCTGGACCTAGGGGTCCCCATCTCTAAAGAGCAGGACTGGGCCTAGAGGTGTTGGAAACTCCTTTCCAACCCATCACACCTTGGATCCCATGACCTGAGACGCCACAGATCTCAGTGCAAGCCTGTGCCATCCTCAAGCGCCAGCTACTAGGCCAGCTGGAGGCCAGGCTTCGTTGGGTAAGGTCCTCACCTCTCGGGAGCTCATTATTTATTTTCTAAATAAATGTCAGGTAGAAGAAACTAGGTGTCAGTAGGGGATCGTTGGTGGTTCCAATCACTATGGAAAGTTCCTTAAGCTTCTGCAATCTCCACCTAGATACAGAACCCCCAATCTGGATCTAGGAAAAAACCTGGGCCCAACTGCCCCACTGAGCATGGCACTTGTTCCCCAGCCTTTTCTCATCTTCTCTCTGGCACAGACTGCCTCTTGCCCGACTCAGTTTTATCCACTAATTAAAGGTCACACTTTCAGATGCAATCACTGAGAGATGCTCTCCAGGCGATGCAGAGGGAAAAATAAGGTCCTTCCCATTTCTTACTGCCCTCTGAGAAGTGACCTCACCAATGACAAATAACAGGGTTGCTATGAGGAAGTGTTAATGGGGCCCCTGGCCCAAAGGCAGCAATTATGAGACAAGATAGCTTCCTACTCTATTGTCGCCATTTAATTCAACAAATATCATTTGAGCCCCTCTGCTTTGTGACAGAAGATTCGAAGATGACTAGGTGCTCAGTCCTTGGGGGAAATGTTATCAACTGTCCAAGCTAAGAGGGAGCTGGAATTGTTGAAACAGATTTGCTGTAATGGAAGAACCATAAAAGTAAGTTGATATGGAGGTTCTTTAAATAAGTTGATATGGAGGCTCTTTAAATAGCAGTAATAACTACCACCATTTACTTATTGAGCACTTTCTGTGAGCAAAACTATACTGGGCGCTTTATATTTATCATCTTTGTGAATTTTTACAATGCTGAGGTGGTTATTTTTCCCAATTTATAAATGAAAGAATTTAACCCAAAGACACGAAGTAGCCGTCTACACTCGCGTAACTAATAAATGATTGACCGGGATCAGAGTCTACATAAGTCTGATTCTAGAGTGCATGTTTTCATTCACATTATAGACAATCTTTTACAACAGAAAAAGATTCCTCTTTTTCGAAAAGAAGTGTAAAATAGCAGATTCGACCCCTTACCTGCCCTTGTGGCGAGATGCGATAGTGAGTACAGCAGAGTGGAAAACCAGGAAACTGAGCTCAAATACAGGTTCAAAAGGAAACCTGTGGAGCTTGCCAGGTGAAATGTGAAACCAGCCCCAGGTATGGAGGGCAAGGACCGGCAGGCAGAGCCTCCAGATTGGTAAGTAGCAAGAGGTCTTACTTAGGAGGCTCGTCTTGCACGACCCAAAAACGAGAAGACCCGCACCCACCCATCCAAATCTTAAACGTGCGTATAGAGATCCTACCTTGCTTCAGTCACATCATCCATCCAGATGGTCTCAACACCTTACTTTCAAGGCTACATCCTTGAAACGGTTCCCACTGTTCCTACTGTGGGCAGAACGTACGTTTCAAGGCCAGGGGGGTGGGCTGAGGAGCCTCCGACTGCTCTGGTCCAGCTTTCTGATCAACCAGTGGTCACCACCGTCCCTTGAACTCTTCTAACGAAGTTCGGAGGAAAACTATAAAGTCTTGGCTTTAGCAGCCAGCTGCCTGTTCCACAGCGCCCTCTGGTGACCAGCTAATGTCATACATGATTTCCTATTAAATTTAAGAATAAAAAGTCTAATCACCAAAGATTCAGCCAGGATTAACCTCAGATAAAATAGATTGAGTCTGTTTTCTGGCCATTCTCTGCTCCAGCCTCATGCCCACTGACCTGCACACTCCTCGTGACTGGCGTAGACAAAACATAGTTTTGGGCATCAGGCTGCCCTGAGATCAAGTGCCAGCTATACTACTTAGAGACGTCAGTAAGTGGGACTCGCAGGCACCAGATCCTGCTGGAGCTCCCCGAATTTCTGCTTCTGACCTTCCCTGCTAACAGCCAGCACTCAATTTCATCTCTGCACTGAGTTAATCAACCACGCCGGCCAAACTCTTTAAGGTATTCAGATAATCACCTAATCACCATTAATCCTTGGTTTTTACATGTCATTCAGTATTTAGGGTTTTTTCCTTAGTGTATATAATTTTTATCTTAACAAAAGAAAAAGCTTAATCTGGAAGCTAACCCAGAACAATAAAATTCCTTAGCGGAATATTTACCACCTTAGTCAGAGTTGACACCTTATTCCATCTACATCTTAATGGCCATCAGGGTTTTCAATGGTTATCAATAATATACTGTGCCTCACAACACATGGTCATAGTTGAACAATGCTTCATTCTGTTCTTTATACATTTATTAATATTTAACGGTTCTATTATTCCATTAATACCAAATCTATGTCTATAAAATCAACACAAGAATATCACCTTTGTGTATTCCTAACATCTCTCTGTAGAAAGTCTCAATAGAGAGACTAGTTATGTTCCACATCAGACCTGAGTGTCAGACATGTATTTTCATCATCCATGACTCATATGCCACCAGTCTTCACCATTGGTCCATATTTGGGTCTCTTCTTTGTTCGTTTCCACATTTATATCGATTAAATCATTAATTCATTAATAATAAATACATTATTCACAAAATTCAATAAAATCCTGTAATATCCCTAATATCACCTTATAGAATGAAAAAAATTTTTTTAAGATATTCAGATGGTGATGCTGGTGTTAGTGGCAGGATGTCTCCTTTGAAACCAGAACTTTGCATGCCATTAACTGCTTAAGGATTTTTTTTTTTTTAAGAAGGGAGCAGCTGTTCAAAACAGCATAATGAAAAGTACTTTGAAGTCTCCATGACTGGCCAAGTATAAGCACTGAGAAGTGGTAGAAGGGTGGGGGATCCTGTAGGACTTCCTGGAGGAAGCAACACTTTAGAAGAAAACCAAATGAAGAGTTTAAAGACAAGAGTATTCCCACAGGGGCCAAACATGAGTAAATCCAAAAATCCAAAGAGAGGGAACAGTCAGCATTACAAATTCTGTTTTACTAAGGCAAGACCTAGGTGTGGTTGACAAGGTCAACAGGTATCCCTCACGGTATCCTATTAAGGAATGTGGACTTCTGTTGTACTGAGGATGTTACTGAAAGGCTTGAAAGCCAGAGTGTCCCATGACCACATTCTGCATTTTAGCTCACTCAAATGCTCTAATGGCTGCGGAGGACAGACGTGCGGGGCTGAGACAGGAGGCAGTCAGGAAAACAGAGGAGGTTACTGTACCAGTACAGCAGAGACTTGAGGCTTTTGGAGTCTTTGAGGAGACAAATAATTAGCATCTTTCTTTCACTATTGAGTTCTGAACCAAATGAAAAAAAAAAAAAAGGCAAAATGATAAACAGACAAGGGTCAAAATATTTTTATTACTGACAGACCCTAGGTGGATGATGTAGCTTTTATCTGTGGACTATAGTTAACTTCTTAGTATGGAACTCCCAAATTATTCAGATGTACCCACAAAACCACAGGCACTGCTGGACCACACCAGACTCCTCCATGTCTTCATGCAGGCCCCTATAAGGAGAGCATAACATATGCTCCCTGAAGGCATATGTCAACCCCAAGAGGAAAAAGGGGTTTTGGCAAACATGCTCAGTATCCCTCTTCCCATATTTAATCAGATAAGTCACTCCATGTCTTCTGGGGTGGAGGAAACAAAGGGACAGAAAGAGGCCAGGTGCATTATTACACTCATTAATCTTCCTCCATGTAGGGGAAAAAAAAACACCGGAAGTGAAAAGCAGCATTCCTCCCTTACTCTTCCCATCCTTTTTGTTCTTTTCACCCACTGGGCTTAACAGTTAAAGCCTTGGAGAATTAGAACACAGTCTATCATGAAGTCACTCTCAAATACCAACCAGCATGAGGGGGAAAAGGGAAGAGGAAGGATGCCACCGGCAGCTATGGGTAGAAGCCAGGATGCTGCCGAACCTCCTACAATGCACAGGAGTGTCAACCTTAATTAGAACCCTTAATTAGAACAGTACCTGCTCTGAATGAATTGCAATATAAGACAGTGTAAGCAGATGGGATAATCACACCATTTTTATTACCATTAAAGACTAGATTAAGAGACGTGGTTTATCGATAGACAAGTGAATTTCCTACTACTGAACCTCAGAAGTCAACTCAGTCACCTAGCCACAGACTAGGTAACCACAGGCCTAAGTGAGGTCAGGCTCCTCTAACGCTCACGGCCCATTGGAACTAAGAACATGTGCTCCCTGCAGGCTACAACCTCCTGGGAGGAAAAAAATTCACGCTCAGCTTGGGTAGGACAGCGAGTAAAAAGGCGGAAGGAGGATGGTAAACATTTAACTTCCCTCCAAAAGGAAAGAAACAACAGGAGAAAAGCATTCCCCCAAAGGTCAGAAGCAGTGACTTGCGGCAACAGGCTCCCGAGAACCAGCTGTTAAACCCTTGGCAGCCTGAAATCAGCCACTGTAGGAGCATTTGCACCATGAAAATCAAAAAATACCACAGACCAGGGCTTTGTTTTTAGAAATAAGTCGAGTCCTTTTTTCATGTGGAAACACTAAAATTGAAGGTGGATTCAAGACAAGATTTAAATGAAACAGAGAGAACACAGAGTAGCAAAAAATATATATAATCACAGCAAACGTTTTTCTAATCCATGTGTACCACAGACAAAAACCAAAAAAGACCAACATATGACTACATAAAAATACATTATTTATGTCAAAAAAAAAAAAGTACCACTACCAGGCAAATTACAAACTGGGGAATTTACCTGCAAAATGTGACTAAGAGTAACCATTAAGAATTCTTACAGATTAGTAACAAGCCGAGCATCTCAATAATAAAAGTATCATATAAGCAATTCATAAAATACAAATGAGATCAAAATTAATTTTAAAAATTTTAAACATACCAGGTTTCGCCTATCACAACGGCAACGAGAGAAGCTAGAACATTGCCAATGGCGTTACGTACGTAAAGGGCACTGTTTAAAACTGCTGGCAATGGTGTACATTGGAACAAACTTTTTGTTGGTAACATGACAATATATGCCCTTTCACCTTACACATTTATGAATTTATTCTCAGAAAAATAAAAACGTATACACCGGCACCTATGGGTAGTGTAATGGCCTGCTGAAATGTGAAAGGGTTAAAGAATAATTAAAACCTGAAACTGGACAAAGGAAGTCTATACCTTAGGCCTAGTTTCTGGAACCCCTAACCACATTCTGTTAATCATGAAACTTGTAACAATGAGCTCATACGCTAACTGCCAATTTTAGCCTGTGTAACCCTGCTTGCTTGCGTGGCATGAAAAATAATCAATTGTATATAAGCTGAAAATTACTGTTTGGCCATCGCCCATGGGAACACCGGCTATTGTCCATGGGAACATATGCAATCACCCATAGGAACATAACATTCTAACACAAGCTTTCTGCTTCTGTACTTCCCGCTTGCACACCTGACCAGTGGGTTGACAGGTAGTGAATAGGAGAAAGATGGACCTTTGTGTTTAAGACAGAATGAGGAATGGGATTTGGGGCTTAAAAACCTTGTATCTTGGCATTTCGAGGCTGCTCCTTTGCAAGGACAGCCGCTGGCTAATAAACTGTCTCCTGGTTAAGAGCAGTCAAGTTGGGTCTGGTTATTCTGGACACAACAGGTAGAAGACCTAGTTAGACTACAATGGCAACAAGAATAGGCTAAATAAGTTATGGTAAATCTATTTAATGAAATACTATGCGCACGTTAATGTTGCTGACCTATCTGACATGGAAAAACGTTTACCATTTAAATTCAAAAAAAGTTTTAAATGGCAGCTATGAAACGGTATATTTAAGGTGAAAAAGTTTTTGTAAAAATAAAATGTGTACTGAGTGAGAATATACTGAGAAAGTCCAAGAGGATATTCGGCAAAGTATATTTTTCTTTTTACTTATCTATACTTCTGCAATGTGCATACACTATCTGTGCATTTTGCTTGTTTGTTTTCAATAGGAATTAATGAGTTCAGTAGAAAAATCCTCATTTCAGAGCATCACAGTTTGAACAGAACTGTGTAATTAATCATTTCAGGTTTTTTAAATGCACCTGTTGGAAATCAAAGTTTGTCATTTTGTTTGGAACAACGTTTGAGAATCGAATGGTCACGTGAATGAGGAAGCAAACAGGTATGAAATAACAAGAAAGCAATTGGCAAAATAACTACAAGCTCTGTTCCACTGACTACTGCAGTATAAGAAATAAAATGACAATTATCCAAAACATTTTTATTTTAATCTTCAAAGAACAAACTGTTTTTTTTTCCAAGATAATGATAATCAACTTACAAAAATGGCATTTACAATGCCTCTTCAAAGCATTCCCCTTTAACGGGAAACGTAGCTTCACAGAATCCAAACGTTGAAAGGTTTAAAAAAAAAATTATATTTTGTTGTCATTAGAAGACAAAACAGAATCTAGCAAAAGTCAAGGGAATCCATTCACACTTCAGGCCCTTCTCCTCCAGGAACCAGCTGCAAAGGAAGAAAGAGTTTAATGACACCATCACGACATCACCTAAAAACGCCTGAGCGCGCCTCATCCACCAAAACCACTTCTGCCTCTGCCCCTCTGCCCCTCCTACCCACTCCTGTTTTCTCCATGGCACCTGTTTACAATTCCGACATCGCTAATCATTACTTAGTGTCTCAATGATAATTTTCGTAAAATAAAAGATTAAAAAGCACAAGCAAACTTATCTTTAGGCCTAAGATAGCTCCGCTTTACAGCCCGGACCACTAGAGCATCTCCTCCCATCCTGAGCACCGCTGAGCTGAGAACGTTTAACCAAGCTTAGCTCTGTAATCCCTGCCCCACAAAAATGGCCTAGCATTGAGACAAAACAGCTTTACTGCGTCTTACCATTGTTATATTATTTCCATTTAGCAAAATCTGGTCTAATTTAGTAATCCGTCTTCCTTCTGGTGTGATTTCACTGAATGAACAGATAAAAAAGAATCAGGATAAACAAATAATCAAAGCCAATGTTTTAATCTCTAAAAAAGGTTATTAATGTATATGAGTGAACATGAGGTCAGGCAATTACACCAACAGCTTTCAGAGGCAAAGATGATCCACTGGGTCATGAACATTCTTCCCCAAAAGCAACAGAGTGGCCTGATTGACCTAAAAGCCACATCCACTAGGGCTGAAACTTGCCAAGGAGATCAAATATGACATAAAATGTTTACATGCTCACTCTTTTTACTATTACTTACTACTGATTCCTATCCATTAAACCAATCTGTAATCAATTCAGTTCTGAAAACAGAGATACTGGTTGTGATTTTTGTAATTAATATGAGCTATCATTTACATTTTATCTTATACATATATGCAAAGCAATGAATTTAAGAGCACTAAATGCTCTTTCTATCAGTTCCTTGATTTGACTTGAGCCCTAAGATTCCTGGCTTTTTAAGTATCTTTTACTTTAAAGCTTTGTCTCTACTAATGTCCTAGCAACTTAGTAAATAATTACATTAAGGTAATAACCCTCTGATCCAATTTTACTAGCTTTGCCTCAATAGTTAAATTTCTATCTTTAAGGTAATTCCAACAGGCAATGTTTTCTCATTCATCATTTTACTGACTCAACAGTACTAAACTGCCTTAAAGATTCCTCGCCCCCAATTCTTTAATTTTTAACACTACTCACAACTCGGTGACATCTTCCAGTACCATATCTGAAATTTGATGTTAAGAAAATAAATATCAGGTTGAATTTACTCTGGCTTCTGCCTTTGTTCAGTTTTAATTGTAACATTTAACACAATGGCTCAAATTCAAAATGCCTGTGATTGGTTGAAACTTAATCTCCTTTAAGCACACACACCACTTAAAATATTACCACAACTTCCTTGAGAATATCTTGATTTTTATTATAATAATCAGTAAGTACCAATTGTCTATAGTTCTTACTTCTGTTCTTAAATACTGTAGAAAAACCCATACCACCATCACCTTTTAAAAGGATACTGACAAAGTCATCAAATCCTAGAAGCGTGCCAACAATTTCCTTATCACTCTTCATTACAATGTGAATTCTTGATCCTATACACTTGTCCACAAGCTCTATGGATAGGTTTTTTTTTAGAAGACAAAAAAAGGAGAGAGGGAAAAGATGATTTTACCCATTCATTACTTCAACAAATATTTGCGTGCCTATTGGCACTTATTACTTGCACATGGTGAAAGATAAACCAGAAAAAGTATTCGTTCAAAAACTTTATATCTTATATTACATATCTCTATTCAATCATTACATTAAAAGTTTTCCCTGTTCTCCACTTACTTCTCTTAAGTAGCAATTTCCGCGGTTGTGGTTTTATTTCAGGTTATCTGATTGACATACGAACCACTCCCCACCCCCAACCCCCAGGCTGGGCACTTGTCAACACATTTAAATCACGCCCATTGCCTTCAAGTAGCACACAAACCAGTGGAGGAGCTAGGATACTGGACAAATAAACATAACAAATAACGCTAAACCGGCTGAAGAGATGTTCAAGCTGCTATCTGTTAGAAGACAGACTTCTCAGGGTGTGGGAGGTAGTGACAAGAAGGGATCTCTGGGGAAGACAGGTATGCCTTGTCCTAATACTTCGTAGCTGAAGAGTGACTGAGTTAGTGGATGTGGCTGTGACTGAAAAATTTCCCTTCACTTGCCAAACTTTTTGAAGGCTCAGTATATGCCGCTGTCCGTTGGGATACAGTGATAAGGAAAAAGAACCACAGTTTCTGCACTCAGAGCTTAGAGTCTGGGGGGCGGGTGGTGAGCAGATGCTCAACTTATTGAATGAATGAATGAATGAATGACAGAGCTCGTTTCCAGATTCCTCTTTTAAGGTTCATTCCAGACCCCGGTGCTTCTGTCAGTAACAGGCCAGATATGTGACAGGGGACCTTAAACGCCAGGCGATTGAGGAATGAGACCGCTACCCATTACTGTAGAGGCGAGCTCACAACGAAGAAGGCTGACGACACATTCCCTAAGTGTGGGCCTTTTCCGGTGCCGGTGTGGTTTGGGGAGTCACAAATCCCTGCCCTAAAGGACCCTACCACGCTGAAGAGACACGGGCGGCCTTGGCCCGCAGAGACCTGGAGCCTCGAGGCAAGCCGCGGAGGGGACAGCAGCTGGTCCCATACGTTTTCCTGACACTCGGCCGGGAGCTGCCTCGGCCGCAGCCCCTCGGCCCCCAACCCTGAGCTTCAGCTCCCGACTCCTCTTCCCACAGGACAACGGTTACCTAGAGGAAGCAGCTGCGACGGGTTAGTGGTAGCGTTGGCCGCCATGGCTGCACCGGAAGTGGCCTGCGTCCATCGACGTTCGAACGGCGTTTGAAAGAGCGCGCTTCCGCTCCCCCCCAACCCGCCGCAGGCCGGGCAGGCTCGACCAATCGGAGGCCGAGCGTGCGATCGGGCTGCTGCTCGCGCATCGCGCGCGGTCCCTTCCTTCCCCCGCAGTGAGATTCCGGGAAATTTTTCTGGCCACTGAACGAACATTCAGCGGGCTGGGTAGGTACCCATTGTCCTTTCCAAGTATCCGAGAGACGTTAAAGGTATCCTGCCTTGTGAATAAATTTCTCTTCTAACCTGGCAGACGTTGCAAAATACGGAGAACTTTGAGTCCTCCTATTTTCCTCTATACACTTGCGTCTCTTGTCAAGCCAGGATATTTCTTCAGACCACTATGAATCGATTTGTTTTTCCCGCCACCGATTCACTGTGTTGCAATGTTCGTAAAAGCTATTCATTTTCTTAAGGAATCTACCGCTTATTTTAAAAGTCCAGTGGATTAGAAACTCACAACCAGCGTTTTTTGTAAGCTTTTCTAGGGTAGGGATTTAAATGTTTTATTTTTATATTCTACGGTATTTAATTCATTGTTCTTAATCTTATATCTAGGAATCTGATTTTTTGGCTTTTGGTAGCCACTGTTTCTTAAACACATTGTCTAACGGGCCACCACCAGATGTCACTCTATCTTAATGTCATCACGTTTTAAGAACCCTAATGCTTTTGTGCTTCTGTTTTGAATAAAAAGCAAACAAATTCTCTGCCTTAGTCTATTTTACATTTATACCCTAAGATCTTAAAGCTAAAACGTCTAAACAGAAGCCAGAAATAACCTCAGTCATACAACAAATGGTTGTAAAGCACCCATTATTCATTTATTGAACAAATAAATATTAGTTGTACTCTATTTGTCCAGAATTTTGCTGAGTATGAAACAGTGTACAGAACAAAACTACAAGGTCTTCTGCCCTTATAGGAGCATAAAATAAATGGAGAAAGACAGCTAATAAAGAAGTACAAGGCCCATGAAATCAAATATATAAAGCAAAAAGACCTCTTCTAACTTCTGGAATCCTAGAGAAGTAGGTAGTAATTGACAGGAGTCTAGTCCTGGAGGATGAATAAGTATTGGATAGGCAGAAGAGGGGCAGGAGTGGCATTCCAAGTAGAGAGAACACCGTGTGCAATTGGCATGTGTCCACCTCCCAACATCTCTGGCTGCACTTTAAGTCTTACATACTTCTAAGTTTGCTTTCCCTTCCCAAATGTTTTCCCTCAACCTCAGTCCTTCATGAGTTTGCTTTATTGCACTATGGATGCTCTGCCCCTGAGAAATCCTGTTCATCTTTCAAGGCCTCGCTCAAGGGTGATCACCTCTGTGAAGCTTCTCTGACTTACAGACTGGGTGGGCTCTGTCATCATCCTGCAACAATGTAAATTGCTCTCAGAATACTCTCAATTTATTCTCTTATGATTATCTATCATAGGAGTTACTACTCCCCACAAAAAATCTGAGTTCCTCAAAATCAAGAATTTTGAGAAGCAGCATAGTGATTGAATCCATTAGTTCTGAAGTTAAATTACTTTGGTTCAAACTTCATCTCCACCACAGTTTCTTCTAGTTACTTGGCCTTGTGCAAGTTATTTAACCTTTCTAAATCTCAGTTTACCCACTGGAAAAAAATGAGAATAATAGAGTCTACTTATAGAATTGTCATGAAGGTTAAATAAGAAAATACATGAAAAGTGGTTAGTAGAGGACTGGCACAGAGTGCTTATTTATTAAATGTGAGCTATTATTGCTTATTTATCTTTATTTCCTAACGCTTAGCATGATGCTTGGCTTAGAGTAGGTGCTACAAAAGCTCGCACTGCTAGCTAGTTTCACATTTATTTTTATAGCTAGACATAAGCCACTTTAAGGCAGTAATTTTTTTTTTAACGCGCTGTACCTACCACACACAGTTCCAGGTGTACTGTACAGTCTAGTGAATGTTCTTTAAGTTGATTCTCACTATTTCATTCATACCTATCAATATCCTCCCTAATCTTCATAAGATTCTAAAGACAAAGTAATGCCAAATTTGTTTATGAACCCCTTTTCTTCTGGTTTTTCTTTTCTATCTCTATTCGTGTTTTATTTCTACCACCCATAATGAGAGCAGGGACCAAATCTGGGTATTGTTGCCACCTGATAGAGTTAAAAATTCCAAAAAATTAGATTTAAGAAAGTCAATCCTTTGTTTTCCACTACAAGAACAAAATGAACACTAGCAGTTTTCAATACCATTAGTGAAAAATAAAATCTCTTTATATAGTAGTACTGTTATGGGAAAATCCTAAAAGCTCCAAAAGTCAGGCCAGCGAAATCCAAGCAGTAACCCAGAGAGAAAGAGAACTCAGTTTTATTATACTGGCGGTCCCAGAAGAGCTAGTGCTCTGAAAATCTGGGCCCAGAGCTTAGGGGTAATTTCACTTTTAGACCCGCGTTGTTACAGTTGGCATGGGCTGATTCACAGACCCCTGAAATTGCTATGGGCTACAAGCAGTTACAGAGCATGGGATTTTCTCACAAGCGCTAAAGCAATACATCTTTTCTAGCACCAAAGCAATACATCTTAAAGGGAGGGGACATATCTGTCTAAACACTAAAAGCAATATATCTTAAGGGGAGGGTGAGTTCTCAGTTGACCCTGAGATCTTTGGCCTATGCCAGCAAGCATGTTTAGAGAAGCAGAACAAAGGACTGATGAGAAATATTGGCCATTTAAGTGGGGAATTCCTCTCCAGCACCTGCTTATCTGTGGTTTTGCTTTCTATGGTTTCAGTTACCCTTGGTCAACCACAATCTGAAAATATTAAATGGAAAAATTCAGAAATAAATAATTCATAACGTTTAAATTGTGCACCATTCTGAGTAGTATGATGAAATCTCTCATCATCCCTTTGTCCAGTTTCTTCACACTATACATGTTCTCCACCCATTCGTTAGTCACTTAATAGCCATCTTGGTGATCAAATCGACTGTCTCAGAATCACAGTGCTTGTGTCCACATTATCCTTATTTTACTTAATAATGACCCCAACGTGAAAAAGTCATGATGCTGGCAATTCGGATATGCCAAAGAGAAGCTATACAGTGCTTCCTTTAAGTGAAGAGGTGAACGTTCTCAATAAGGAAAACAAAAAGCATATATAGGGTTAAGTACTATCCAAGGTTTCCCCTAGGGGTCTTGGAACTATTTCCTGCAATTAAGGGGGGATGACTGTACTCTGAAAAAGGAGATATAGTTCATTTACACAGTAGAGTTAATGGAGATTGCAGGAAGGGGGTGGTTTTATTTATCCTGTTGTTTTCTGAGGCATGATGCAAAAAGAAACGACAGGCCAATTCCAGAAGGAGAGTTCATTTTTAATGAACTTGAAAACATGTCATAGCTCAATGTCTCCAGAGTTTTTCTCCCTTTAGCTTTTACTTACAGAGCAGACATAAAATAGAATTTATCTTCATCATAAAATATACGTAACTAGAAGAGCCTCTTCGATGTATCATATGTTCATAAAAGCATTTCCTATTGTTCCCTGGAGATAAAGATCATAAAAATACAAGCAAAAGTTTTTTCAGAATAATGTTCAGAAAGTATTCAATTGTCTCAAATTGTTAATTCTGATCTTGATAATCTCCTTCCAACACTTTTTTAATAAAAATTCCTATTTTTTCTCAAGATATTTGTCATTAATTCTTGTTAATGAATTTATTGTATTAATACAACTCATAAAAAACTAACTTAAAAGTTGTTATTCTAAATTGTTATATGTACCAGTCTATATATTTAGAGATGGAAAAAAATCTGGAAATTTCTTGCTTACTTTCTCTCCCAAATTTTCCAAGTAACATGTCTTCTTTGTTTGTAGCATTATTTTAAATGATATATTTTTAAAACATTTAAGCAACATAATAGTTATAAATAACTGATTTAATCTTGAGTGTCAGTTCTAGGATGCAAAGTGATACAGATTTTTATAAAGCCCTCACTGGGTGTCCTGCACAATGAATTAAACAATTGACATTCATTGTAGATACAGAGTTCTAAAATGCCCTACCCTTACATACTTTTAAAAAGATGTTCAATTAGGCTTTAATTTTAGCTACATCAATTGTGGAAAATATGAGAGATGGAAAAGAACAGTAACATATTCTGCAAACAGGGAATACTATAGTTTCACACATAGTTCTGAGCCAACGCCAAGAATTTTGTATTATATAAATGATAGAAACATCTTTAAAAATTTCTACAGTATTTTTGGTAGCATTAAAACAGTTCTACTGAATCAGAAACTAAACTTGATTATAGGATGCCTGTTTTTCTCAGCTATACTTAGATTAGAATGCATGTCCTTAAATTTCAAGGCCAGGAGAGGAAAATATCAACTTTTAAAGTTGTTTAAACTAAGGTAGTTGCCTGCTTCAAATAGAATTCGAGTAGTCCTAAACTTCACAGCCAATTATTGTAGTAATCTCGAATTCTCTTTGAAGCAGACACCTATCCTTTCGTTTAACCCCAAAACTGTCCTGCATAAGACTTGTTAAATCTGTTAGCACTTACATTATTCACTTTAAATTGACAGGATGAGAATCAATGCTAAAAAAAAAAAAAATATGTAGTACAATCAGCTAGGAAATTATAAAAACCCTGGTGACAACAGATCTCATATAGTTTGTCCTGACTGGAGTACTAAACCCAGAAAAAAGAGAGAATGAAAATATCGGGTTTTTTTAAACAGCAGGACTAGACTATTCATTATATAGATGTCCCTGTAAACTTCCTTTGTTGTCAAGGATACTCTGCTTCAGGCCTTAAATCGCTTCCAAACTCCTATAGATAATATTTAAATGGGAAGAAAAGTAAAAACTTGGAAGAAACTCTGGGTAAGCAAGTTACTTAAGGGCTCCGCATCAATATTCCTTCGTATTATCAAGTATTTAAGAGTAAAGGGCAGAGAGATCCTAAGCCAGAAAGTCCAAGGAAACGAAGTGAAAGAATTGGATACTCAGAGAATGAATAGAAAAGACGTTAAAAAATAAGTAAAGGTGTGAGAAGAGGAGCGAAGGAGCGGAGATTTTAAGAAGACAGAACAGAGGGCAAAGAAGAAGGGAGCGAGTAGAGGCCACAGCGGGGGAGCAAGGGGGCGACAAGCGTGCCGGAAGTACCCGCCCCTCCCAGGCCCCACCCACTCCGTAGGTCCCGCCCCCAGGCCCTCAGGCCCCGCCCCCAAGCGTCCTCCCTCCGGGGC
>NW_006436282.1:23278219-23336411 GCF_000325575.1 Pteropus alecto
ATGGCGCCCCCCGGGGGCCTGTCCTGCACATCGTGGTGGTTGGCTTTCATCACAAGAAGGGCTGCCAGGTGAGGAAGGGACCCGATCTTGCCCCCGGCCGTTCGGGCGTCCCCTCGCCGGCGGCGCCCACCCTCCTCCATCCCCGCCGCAGAGCCCTCGGCCAGTCGCCTCAGCTCGACTCCTCTCTCCAGCTCCTCGCGCTCGCCCCACCTGCAGCCCATGCCCGCAATTCCCTCTTTCTCCTGCCCCTGAAAATTGCTTTCCAAGCAGCGGAGGAGCTGCGCGTTGGTGTGTTGGGGTTGGTCGGTGTTTAGGTTCCTTGGTGGAGGGAGAGAGTGGGGAAGATCGGCCCCACTCGCGTCCCAGTCCATCTCTGTCTCCATTGACTTTGCATGTCCACGTATAACGGGAGCCTTTAGGAAAATTCAGCACTTGGACTGCGTTTTCGAGGTCATGAGTTCCGTGGGCTTCCACACCAACGCCTAAGGTTGGTCGAAGCACATGTGGCGCGGTGGGAAAATCCACTTCCTTTGTTTATCTTTGGAAGCCCGAGAATCCGTCGCGTTAGGGTGGTGTATTGACTCCGCCCCGCCTTTCCCATTGGGCTTCGTTTTGCTATTCGATCTCGTCCAGATCTTGTTTCTGATGAGAGGTTAACCTCTCCAGCTCAGTTGCAGTAAGAGAAGGTGTGTTTACCGTGCAAGGAAATGTCATTTTTTTTTTTTACAAAGTCGTTTGTAAGCTGCTTCATAGAAATGGTAAAGGGAACAATGGTACATTTGCAGTCTGTGTATCGAAGGCCAGGGAACAAAACAGAAACAGGATTATTTAAGGGGAGTAAACACTAGAAGGCAATGATGTCATAATGTGCTAGTGAACAGGAAACTGAATTGCTTAAAATATTAAAAATACTGGATTCTACCACTAGGTAGCATTTTGCTTCTGATATTTCACAGAAAATGTAACATTTTAGAAGACTTTTTTTGGAAAAATTTAAGTTCGTTGGAGGATAATAACAAAAAAGTGATGAAGTGAAAAGATGGTTGTGTTTGCATGTGTTTTAAAGACTGCTTAACTTTAAAATATATCAAAGTCCTTGTCCCTCAGGTAAAAATGGCATAGGAAGATCCCAAGGAGGAAGTGGCATTATTCAGTGTGGTATTAAAAAAAATTCCAAGCAGCTGTAGAATATGTTTTTTAAATGTGGCCCTATATTTAGAGCTAAGAGAATAGATAGTTGCATTTTGTATAATGGCATGCAAACACGGCATTCATCATCATTAGATTTTTAATTCTTTAAAACTTCACGTCTTTGCTCTTTTTTTTTTTAACATCTTTGATCTTAATTGTCACTTTATAACTTCCTTTGGTTGTGGGTGAGGTAACTGACGCTTGGAGGAAGTAAAATGACCTTGCCGAGGTCACACTGCAAAACAGCCCGGGAGTAAGAATTGCTCTGGCACCATGTGTTGGTTCTGCTGGGCCATGTGGCATTTAGGAGTCTTTTAGGGTAAAGTAAAAAGTGGGGGCTACTTACAAACCAAACTGAGTGGGACTTTTTAAGACAAAAAAGAAGGAAATATTGGTAGGAGATAGAATAAAATCTTTTAATTTTTGCTGTCGTCTAAAGTCAAGATTAATTATCCTGTTTTGTATCTGTTTTATTGGCTAAAGTAATATAATTTATATTTCCAGAAAGGAAAGTTTTTAGAAAACAAAACGTAATGTTGCTTAGACATTAAAGAAAACTGAACAACAGATCGTATGATGAAAGAGGCACTTTAGGCAGAAGTACCACCCTGGCGTTTCTCCAGATGCGTCTGGTTTTTGGTTTCAGCACTGAGGTAAAGATGACTGGGTTTGAGGTAAAGGTTTATTATGAAATAAACACTATGCTGGGCGTCAGAAGACCTGGCTGATGTCCTGGCCTCACAGCTCCCAGACTTCCTGCAAGTCAAGATCGTTTAGTTTTCTGTACTTCATTTTCCTCTACCAGAATTCGTCATGACAGTTTTAGACCTGGCAAGGATCCTTCGAGATCGTCTACTCTAGCTCTTTTAAATTTACAGACAAGAAAACTGAAACCCAGAAATGTTAAGTGACTTAAGCATCCTTACACAGCTAATTGGCACTATCAGAAAAACCAGAGCTAAACAATAGTTTAAGTGATAAAAACACGTTTTATTAAGAAAAGCTGTTGAAATAGGGGAGAAGAGACCTCAGTACAGAACTGGGCTCAATTCCAGATACAACAAGAAAAATGGGAATATATAACCAAGAAGCAGACATGGATTGTGAAGCAGAATATACTGAACACAGTTTAAGTTAGTCTGGATGATTCTGCCTTCAGAACAAATATCACATGTTGTACTCTGGCTTCTCTGTTTATTTTAACATAGAGTGTTTTTCTTGTGCCTCTGACTCAGCTGGGCTTTTGATAGTCAGAGAGATGGAGGTGACAGAGCAGTTAGCAGTTACTTCTTAGTGTTGACCCGAAGCAAAAAAAAACTCTCTGCTTTTCATTTATTATTGCTTTTTTCTATGAACTGGGAGACCACATCTACTAAAGGTATATTAGAACTGTGAATGAAATAAAAGGATTCAGTCACTTAACTCTTACTGGTTTATTATAAAGGGTTCAACTCTGCAACAGCCATATGGAAGAGATGCATAGGACAAGGTATGGGGGAGTGGCATGGCCCTTCCATGCCCACACTGGGCACACCACCCTCCCAGCACCTCAGTGTCTTCATCAAACTGGAAGCTCCCTGAACCCCATCATTTAGGAGTTTTCATGGAGGTTTCATTGCATAGGTGTTATTGATTAAATCATTAGCCACTAGTGAACTCAATGGGCCTTCAGAGAGTTCAAAGTTTGGTCTTTCTGGGGACCAGGCCCTTATCCTGAAGCTAATCGAGCACCCCGCACCACCAGGAGTCACCTCATTAGCATAAACCCTGGTAGGGTTGAAAGGATCTTGTTATGAACAACAAAAGATGCTCCCATCTCTGAGAAATTCCAGAGGTTTTAGGAGCTCTGAGCCAGGACCAGGGGCAAAGATCACACGTTTTTATTATACCACACTTGAATAGTACTGAATAGTTTATAATGTAAAAAAAAGAAAAGAAAAATTAGAAAGAAATGTTCAACAATAGAGGATTGATTAATATGAGACAATGCTCTGTAGCCTTTACAATTGTTGTATATGTGTAGACATAGAAAAGAGTTTGTGTGAACCATTTTTAACTTGATTAGCAAGTTCAGCAGTTTCCAAATGCAGGGAGATTTGTCAGTAGTTAATACACCAGCAGAATAAAATTCTAGAAAGCTGTCAACACAATTCTAGAAAGCTGTCAACACAATACAGGCAGTGTACAATTTATGAAATAGTGTTGCAAAAGTTTTCTGTTTGAAATTCTGAATACATTTTCGCAAACTGTCCGTGTAAGAAACATCTTAACCTGTAGAGAATTTTCGTGAGTATTTGAGCCAAAACTGACAATTGCCAGGAAACAAGACCTCAGATGCTTTTGAGAATAACTTTGTTTTATGCATTTGTAATTAAGGAGGGAAGTAAGGAAGATTGCATGAGGGTGGGAGAAAGCAAGATGGGGATTGGATCACGTGATAGTTAAGATTATGTGCTCTCCTCAGGGTGGTTAGGCTTATTTCAAAGATGTATTAACTTAGATGCATAGAAACAAGGGACAGCGCTTGCTTAAGGCAAAGATCAACCCTTCACTAAAGAAGTTACAGGCCTGAGGCGTGACTGCCCACCAAGACCTGCCCAGTTAGGGATTTGTGACAGATCACCCTGTGAGGGTACTTTCCATAGAACCCCTTTTTCCTCCACAAAACAATATTATAAATACTCTAGGCCCAAATCATCCTAGAACTGCCTTAATTTTACCCAGAGAATTCTTGGCGTATATATAGTATCTGTATTTATGTTGAGAACAACTTTATGAGTTGACCACATTTTACGTTCCAACCAGAGTCACCCTAAACAGATCTTCCTTCAGCCAGCTAGAATTTCAAAGTTGCATGATAACCGAAGTTCCATGTTTTAATTGTGCCCCCCTCTCCAAAAGTCTTATTGAAATAACAGAAAATATTAGAAGCACAGATGAAATGGTAAAAACCTGGAGAATGCCAGGCACTGGAGGCACGTACTAACAACTGTTCTTTCCAGAAGACACACTGTTAGAGAGATTTCGTTGAACTTTCATTGATCAATTCTCAATCTTAAAAAAAGGTATCCGGAAATGTTGATTCCTGCCCCCTTGCCCCCTTACCAGCAAACTGTAAACTCAAAGCTACAGGTAGTGGGAGCACAGAAGCCAAGTGATGGGAGGCCAACCTAGACCCTGGCTCAACTTCTCAGGCTCCTCTGTCGGACCTCCTCTGCTCAGTTCAGTAGGGTGTTGATTTTCTTCGGGGCTCCATCGCATCACTTACCATCTATCTGATGACAAGTCCCAAATGTAAATTTCCAGTTCATTCACCAACATCACCACCCCCGACCCTCTTATGCACATTACAATTTAACAACCTGTAAATCAGAAAGAACAGGCTTATAAATCTTTCTTTTCCTCCTTTTTTCTTTTTCTCTATACCGTGGGTTTGTTGATAATGTCATGGTGTCAGTCAGCAAGTATGACTTATCCTCACTTCTGTCCAGAGTTGAAAAGCATTTCTGCCTTTCATGATAAAATGCTCCCTTTGATCAACAACCTTTGGCTAACATTCCTTACCATTTTAGGTTGAATTCTCTTACCCGCCCCTGATTCCAGGAGATGGACATGACAGTCACACTTTACCTGAAGAATGGAAGTATTTGCCCTTCCTTGCCTTACCAGATGGCGCACACAACTACCAGGAAGGTGTGTAAACACAGAGAGGAGCAATTCGTGTCAGTTTTCAATCTGCCAAGACATCTTAAATTCTAAGTACTTTGGTAAATGAAAGGACTTTGGGCTATTGTGACTTTATAAAATATTTAGATGCTTGTTTGGAGATGACGAGTCATGCACTAGAGGATCTCTAGTGCAGTGCCAGGCTTATATTGGTAATGGTTGGTGAACCTTAGCCACTGTCGCCAGGACCCTGGCCAAAGTAAGTGATTATTGGGAATAGGACGTTTGCCACTGGTAGCATTTCCTGCATTTATACTTCAGCTCCTCTCAGAGGCAAACTGAAGCACTTACCTGCACCAGCTGCAGATTGAGGCTGTGCCTGCACACTTACTAGATTGGGACACCAGCGCTCACCTGCAAAGAGCTGGTATTGCTTCTCCACTCCCAGAGCCGTTGTTATGACAGCGCTCTGCTTGTGTGCGTGTCAGCATCCTCAATGAAGGCAGTGCCGCGAAGTCAGTACTGCATCTCCTCCCGCCCTAGAAGCGGGGGCTTTAACTGGCTTAATGAAGGGCTATGTCTTAGCATGGTATTAGAGGCTCTACCAAAACACCGAGTTGAACTTGGTTTGATTATCTGTTTTCCTAATATTTAATAATTTTCGCTGAAATGAAGCAGATGTTACTATGCAGGTTAACAAAAGTTAAATATAATATTTTAACCTCGCAGATGTTTTTATTCTAACTTTTTATTATGAAAGCTCTTAAACCTATAAAAAAGTTGAAAGAATAGTATAGAGCAAATATTCCACAAATGTTTACATTTGTGTATGTGTATGGTTTTACCTGTACTTTTTGAAAGTCAGTTGTAAACATCATGACACTGTACCTCTTATTACTTCAACATGCATCTTCTAAGAATGATATCATTCCCAAGATAACTTCTAATATCATTATCACAGCGAAGAGATGTATCACTAATTCTATAATACCACCTAATATCCAGTCTGTGTTCAGATTTCCCCAGTTGTCCCAAGAATTTCTTGTACCTATTCAAGGTTCCTGTATTGCCTTTGGTTTTTATGATTCTCTACTTTCTTTTAATCTAGAGTAATCCTGTGTAAAGTATTTCCTAAGATAAGTGATTATGGTCTGAATTTGACCTGTTATAAATCAGCCTTTTGGGCTTTTCTGATGAGTAATCTGTAAAGTTGTGAGGGGAACTCTAAGAAACCAGTGATTGTGGTGCTAGAAATAAGTATGGTATGGGTTCCTTGTTACATATCATTTTTGTTTTAATACTTCATTATAATAACTTTAAATCTCATTATTTATTAATAAGAGTAATTTACTCTGGTATTTATGTTTTTCTCTGTATCTCTTAGATACTGTGTTTTTTCACTTGCCACCCAGAAATGGAAATGGAGCTACAGTCTATGGCATCTCTTGCTATCGACAGATTGAGGCCAAGGTACAGTAGTTACGATCATTAACAACAAAAAACACTCAAAAATCTTTTTTAAGTATTGACCACTTAAAGTGTAAAATTTGGGGAAATAGTCTTTTTTTAATGTGGTGCCTGTGATATTTAAAATTTTTGCAAACAGTTTGTAGCTGTCTCTCTAATAGTGCCAATTTACTCACATGGATGTTTTTTTAAGTTGATATTGATGATTATAATTACATTTATATCATATAATGTTTTATACATTGTTTTTAGATAGAGATACCTAAATTACACATTTGTCTTCAAAATACTGTATTTAAATTTCAAGATGTCTTTGAATTTTGTATTTCTGGTGTTTGGTACACAACTTAGAAAAAGGGAGTGGTAATGAGTGTTTTTTTATTTTAAGCAGCCTTTTAAAAGTAGTAGAAAGTACTTACAGTAGCTTCAGACTACTCGCAAGTTATCTTAATTATAACTAAGATTTTGATAATTCTTAACCTGCCAGCTTAATGCCTGAATTATTATAATAACACTAATGAATAAATTCATGTAAGCCAGGATGGGTAACCCCCCTTTCGTTGTGTGCTTCTGAGCAGCAGTTTTTTGTTGTTGTTGTTGTTGTTTTTTATGGTGAGGATACTCGGCATGGTAGCTTAGAGCTTTGCTTTCTTCATAAACTGTTACCTTACATGCTTTTATATGAGATGAATTGAGCCGTTGCCCTTTCTTGGAAATCTATTCCTTTTACCATCTTCTATGCCCTCCAGTGTATATAAACACTAGTAAAATTAATTCTCTAAAGCCGTTGCTGTTAACAGCAGTTCTCATGGTCTGCATAGCCTTTAAATGGCATTTCATACTACGCGTCTCCCTCACCCCTGGTCTGACCTGCTCCAGAGTATATTGGTGTTGCCCATTTCTCCAAGTCTTTCCTGCCTCATCTGATAACCAGACAGATAAGCCAGATATCAGAGGGATCCAGAGCCTAGGAGAAGGACTTCAGTTCCCTTTGAATAAGATGGAACCTGGTGAATGAATCCTGTCAATGCAGAGAGGTAGAAGACAGGCTGACTTGACTTAATGACTAGACATCAGTCAGTTGAAGGCACTGAGGCCTCTTGGTCCTCAGGACAGATCTGAGGAGATGTCAGATAATACACTAGAGCGGGGCAAGTCATTCTGACTTCCCTCACAGACTTCCCTTAAATGAAGACTTGTTTTTTATGAGCAGAGAACTGTCGAAATCTCACATGGGCATCTTATGAATCGTGGAGGCAGGATAGACTCCAGGTAGCACAGAACACCCGCCTGAACAATTGCTGACAGTTCTTCCATCTCTGGAGAAACAGGCTGTTTTTATCATCTCTTAAACTATCCACTTCTCCCCAGAAACTGTGGTCTCTGAAAGGGCTGCCCACCTTAAAACCAGAACTGAGGATGGTTCCTTTGCATTATTAGTGTGGCAGCTTACACTAAAGTATTCTCCATCAGACTGTAAGTCCCTCGATAGTAGAGATGGTCCCTCACTGTTACATTCCCATTCCCTCCCAGATTCCAGCACAAGGTGCCCTGGCCGACTGGCACTTATTCATTCAATAAATATTTTCTGAGATTGTCAATAAAAGCTCTTGAATTTAATTAACCAAGTGCAAGAAATTTTTTCTATCGAATTGCTATATTTATGTTGAAAAAATAATGATTTTTCAATATTCCAATGAAATATTTCTAATATTTCTAATAACTGTTTATAACAGGCATTGAAAGTACGGCAAGCAGACGTCACCAGAGAGACCGTTCAGAAAAGTGTTTGTGTCCTAAGCAAGCTGGTAAGAGACCACATGTACTCGTTAATGTGTTTACTATACATTCACGACAGATTTTTATTTGAGGATAAGGCATTAGGATAAGATTTATGAAAGCAATACTACATTAAAATTCAGCAGCGCTCATTATTTGTGTTCTTGCAGTTCCTCGTTGTCTGTGAGCAGCTTTGCTCTCATTTGTCCCAAAACTAGATAAGAGGAAGGAGATGTAATGGATAGGTTTTTTGGGGAAAAGGTTGACTCTTGACCAACATGAGGTAGTTGACATATTTCATTTATCCATTTTCTTTTGTTTCAAGAATTCGAATAAATATTTCACTAAAAATCAAAATATTATAATTATACTCAGATTATATTGATGATAAAGGAGTACATGGCTCTTAATACTGAAAAAATTTTGGCCTTAAACATACAGTACTGTTAAAATGTACAGCCGAAACTTATGGATTTCATTAACTAATGTCACCATAAAAAAAATAATGATTAATTTAAAAATTTTTAAAAACAAAATCTGAAAAAAAAAATTGTAGCCTTAACTTGGTCTTTAGAAACTTAAAATGATGAAAGGAAATGAGGTAATCAATTGTACTATAACTACTTTAAAATTGTTTCTTCTATGTACAATTTGGTCAGATGCATAATCATAAAATGTACAATTTAAACTTTAATTTTTGAAAAGAAATATATAACATTTCTTATTTTTCATAGCTCTCTTCGTTAAATTATTTGTGATGTTCCATTTTTATTACTAATTGGATTATAACACTTTTACCAGTAACACCAAATAATTCTACGTGTACTATATAGTACCCCAAAGTCTCTTTGTGGGGAAAAATCCTGATCTCCATCATATTAAGTACCATAGATCCATATGATTACTGAATACAAGTGTTTCTGCAGTTAACCTAAACCAAAATTGAGAATATTTCATTAGCCTACTCACCAAATGTGTGTAGGTTTTAATTATTTCTTCTGCAATTGTCAAATTTCTTATATCCAGAGACAATTTTAATGTAGTTTGCTTAATATAAGTTGTGCTTTGCAAAATAGGATTTATCTGGGATTTTATTGTGAAGCTTAAAAAAATACAAAACTCTAAATAATAATAATTTAATACCATGGGCCTTAATAATAAGATTTTGAGGATAAGGATATTTCTTCCAAGATAATAATTTTAAATATAGGGCAAGAGTAGTCTCCTAGAAAAGAAAGGGCTTATAAAGGACCCCAATATCAGAAAATTGATAAGATTGCTAATCTGATCCCTGTACAGTTTCTAAAAGGGTAACCTGAAACATATACATCAGTGAATTACTTTTTTTATACTGGGACAGATGACCAAAGAAGAGAAAGCATAGGAGTACTAGATATTAGAGCAAATGCAACAAGTCGAAAGGCTTACCGAGGAAGCATTCTTAAAAGAACAATTATAATAACAATAAATGCCACATATCAAGTACCTATATGTTAGGTATTCTAAACCAGATACTTTTTAAATAGAATTGTCATTTTACTCCTCATAACAGCAGTGAGATAACAAGTATTTACTGTTCTCACTTTATAAATATATTTCAGGGAAAAAATACATGTAACCACTAAGCGATAAAACTGGGGTAAAAATCCAGTTTTATCTGGATTTATCATGGGGGATGGGGAGAGCTAGCTCGCACAGAAAAGTTTGGTGGTTCATAGTGCATTGTAGTTTATATATTAAAATATGTTAATTTTTAAAATTTTAAAGTAGTTTCAAGTATAAAATATGTTGATTTTATCTTTAGATGATAATAATGATATATTAACAGAAATATTGAGGGGAAAATATTCCATAATTGGTTTTTTTATTTTTAATTTTTTTTTTTTTTTTAATGCCTATAGCACCCAGTCTTCCTAGGTGGTCTCCCATCCAAGTGCTAACCAGGCCCAACCTTGCTTAGCTTCCATGATCAGACGGGATCGGGCATGTTGAGGGTGGCATGCCCATAAACCTATTTTTAAATTTTATGTTAGTTTCAGGTATACAGTACATTGGTTAGACTTGTTTTAACTAATTAGAATATAAAGCATTGGTCTCTGCATTCTAAAAAGGACATAAAAATCAGAAAACATCGAGAAAAGAAGATTAAGAATAAAAGCATGAAAACGGTAGAAGAAGGCCTTAAATAGGAAAAATAAGAACTAAGGAATAACTTTGTTCAAGTATACAAAAGAATATTATGATAGAGGACACAGACTAATTGTTCTGAGCCTCTGTAGGGGACAAAAAAGGGAAATGAACTTAAATTTAATTATGAATGTTGAACTAGATATAAGAACTAGCTGCTATAAGGATGATTAAATGCCTCTACAAGTCAGCAGAACAGCGTGCAGAATTAAAATATGTTTTAAATTATGATAATAATAGCTAATGTTTAAGTGCTTTCTGTGTGCCAGATACTCCACTAAGTGCTTTTCCCTGTGTTATTTAATTCTGAAAACAACTCGGCCAGATGCTCTATCTCTTCATATACCCATGTTCACATCAGCAGGCAGGTGTGGAGAGGCGAAATGCCCAGAGTTACGCGGCTGGGTGACGGAGCAGACCCAGGGGGTGTGTGCCCATACTCTCAACCACTGCACTCTGAGCGTGTCAGATACTTTTCAACTGCAGCCAAAGAGCTAGAACAAGTGACTTAATAGCTTTCATCTGTGAATAATAAGATACTAAAGTTGAGAGTTATTTTTTCTTCCTATTCTCTTTAAGAGGTTGTGAGATGTTACTATTATCAAACTAATGGTAATTTTTTTTTCTTTAAGCCTCTCTATGGCTTACTTCAAGCAAAACTTCAACTCATTACACATGCGTATTTTGAAGAGAAGGATTTTTCCCAAATTTCCATTCTAAAGGTAACTTTATATTCCTCTATAGATGTGTTTGGCCACAAAGAAGACAGATTTGTGAGTCAAGTAGATCTCAGTAATATTGTGATAAAAGATAGTCATTTATTAACTTAAGAAAGACATTCTTCTTTGAAATAACATTGGAGGCCAGAGATCTGCCTAAAATGTACGGTTCATACTTATTGCATTTAACCAAACTGTCATTTATTAGAAAATAATGACTACAAATGCCTATAATTACTACAAATGTTTCTATTAATAGATATGGCCCTTTTGCAATGGCATCGCTTCTCTAAATTTGCTTATCTTCTTAATATACTGCACAGTATGTTTATGTATCAAGTTTCTGGTCCTAACCCCCATAGCAGAAAAAAACAGAAAAACTACATGACTATTTTACTGAAGATGGATAACATGCTTTCTCAGGGTTCCATGAATGTATAGAACGTGAATCTCCCCTGGATTCTAGTGAGGGTAGGACAGTTAGCTATTTAGCCAAGAAGTAGAGGGAATTTATCCTAGGAATCCATACCACCATGTGAGTACATCAAGATCTACAACGTAGAGGAAGAGCTGGAGGGAGTGCTGGCAGCTGGCAGGGTTCCAGAGAGACCTTGATAGTTTCTAAATTTAGGGCCTGGCAAAACAAACCGTCTCAATTAAAGAACCATTTTTTTCCTGATCATCATATCTCTAATTCAGTGTGTAAAATGATAGTTAAATGTCTAAACTGATTCTGTATTTTATAGGAGCTTTATGAACACATGAATAGTTCCTTGGGAGGAACTTCTTTAGAAGGATCCCAAGTATATCTTGGTAAGTAGCCTTTTTACAAGTCAGAAGTACCTTCATTCCTTGTTGTTTGGCACACTGAATTACATGTAAAACTTCACGATCAGAATTACATTTCTATATAGGATCTAAATCCTTCAACGTTCGATGCTGCTGCTGCTGCTTTAAATATCTTCTTAGACAGTATTTATTTCTATTGACAAAGATGATAACCTACTTGTGCCAGTATTCACAACTATTATGTGAGGCACATTTCTTCTTTTCAGAATAGTAATCGAAGTCTTTTGCTTTTCCTTACATTAGTGCTGACCAGGCTAATTTCTTGTCATAATAGAATGGGGGGAGCAAGAGAGAGAGATCTGCTTAGCTCTTTTTATGCTAAGATTTTATCAAGTTGGGAGTTTTGTTGAATTTATACTATTTGACAACCCAGAATATATATTGGTGTCCAAGGTACTCAGTAGGCACTCAGTAAATAACTTTTTCATGATTAAAAAAAATTTTTAATCACGTAGTGATTTATACTCAATAAGTAGCCAAACTGGTAGTTGACTTTTGCAATCCTGTGTGCAGTGTAAGCCGGTTACAAACCTCCTATTCTGAGGACATATTTTCTCTAAATTATCTTCTCTTGTCCATGGCAAATAGTCAGAGAAGACTGCGATTCAGGAATACCATCCTATGGAGTGCAGTGACTGAAAACCATGTTTAAATGATTGACTGCCACTGGAGTATAATTTTCATAATTCTAAGCTTGTATAATTTGTAAAATGTTTGTAGAATGAGGAGAAGGTGTTAGAGCTGCACTGTCCACAACAGTAGCCACTAGTCACCTGTGCTCTTTACATTTAGATTAGAATTAATAAAAATTAAATAAAATTGAAAAGTCCATCTGTCAGTCACACTTGCCACATTTCAAGTGCTCGTTGACCACATGTGGCTACTGGATCGGACAGTGCAGGTTTAGACACTTTCATCATTGCAGAAAGTTCTGCTAGACAGTGCTATGTTTAACTATTAATAGTAACTTGATAAATTCCAAGTACATCAAATACTAATAAATGTTTTAATATTTGCATATTCCATATTCCCACATTTTTTTTTATTGCCTTTCCTTTGAGAGTAGAAAACCTTTGTTTGCCAAAAACAGTAGGTTGTAGTTATAGATTAACTTTTTTGTTAACATTGTAGGTCTGTCTCCTCGAGATCTTGTGCTTCATTTTCGACACAAGGTATGATACCTTATTTAATTTATGATCTACTAAAATTGTGTTCATTTAACTGGGCAAATTCCATGTGCTACGCAGTCAAGTGCGGATTGTGGCATAACCATGTCTTAGTTCTTCTAAGACATCTCTCAATGATACAGTCAAAAGTGTCGGTAGTGCTTGTGTGATAGAAATTTCTAAAATGCCACCTGTTTATTTTTATGCAGGACAGAATACTTTTTTCTATTGTCTTTGTAATTTCGGAGACCGTGAAATTAGAGTGGAAAGAAACATGTTGTAATCTTGCAGAATGTTTTATATGTTGCCCTGAGATGGAAAAACTTTCCAGCGAAATATCTATATTTATGCCTTCTGACCTTTATTACTAAAGCATATCTTGGCATATACACATTGATCATTCATTTAATGAGCATTTACTGAATATCTGCTGTGCAAATGCTCTGGACATATTCAGAAATAAATGAATAGCTCCTGCCCCTTTAAAGGAGCTTTCACTATGTCAGGCTAAAATGGCACAACTCCTCCAGAAAGCACATTTTAGAGATTTGAGTGGTTCTCACGTTTTCTAGAGGACACATAATATTTCTCAGTATAAGTTCATAATTTTCAGTGTATTTTTTAAGCACTTATTTATTGATTAAATGATATATGGTTATGTTCGAAGAGGAAAAAAGGCAAATAAATGAATAATAGGCTTGTGTTTCTTGTTTTAATATAACATTTATTTATTTTTTTCATTAGGTCTTAATTCTGTTTAAACTAATTCTTCTCGAAAAAAAGGTGAGATTTGAAGGAATGGACTATTTCACATTTATTGACATTCTTTAAATACTATATAAAACTAAAACTAATGGTAAAGTATAAATTAACTTTTTTGACTATCAAAATGTTGTGAACTGAAGTCCATGTTTTTGTTCACTATTATAGAAGTATAAATTCATGCAATCTTGGGGAAAGTTTGACAGCATTCAGTTATCAGAATGGTGTTTGGTTGGGTTTTTTTGTTTTGTTTGTTTGTTTTTTTAATTTTAAAAGAGTTTATTTGAGCCAAACTGATGCTAGACATATGCCAGGAGCAAAATTTCACATGCTCTCCAGAATGATTTTGACTGCCGGTAACAGAAAACCCAGTTTAAACTGTTTTAAATAACAAAGTAATATAGTGGCTTCTTTCAGACTTCAGGGCTGGTTGACTGAATGGTTCAACAGTGTAATTAAGTACCTAGATTTTTCCCATCTCTTTGCTCTACAATTCACAGTGCTAGTTTTTTCCTAAGCCTGGCTTCCCTCTTGGTATCGGATAACTGTCAAGAGTAATCGGGTTATATACTTCCTCAGTTATACCTAGTGGCAGAAGCGAGAACTCTTTCCAGACTATTTAGTAAGAACCCTTCCTTTCAGTTTGTTCGGGGCCTCTGAGGCCATCTGCTTACCCTGAAGCAGTAACTGTTCCCAGAGTGATTGGCTTCTACTTGGGTTCCAGACCACTCTCTACTACAAAGGGTGGGATTGCCATGATTTTAGACCAGATTTGTATCAAGGATTTTAGATCAAGGTTTGCAAACTAAGCCCCAGGGCCAAATCTGGCCCACCAAGCTATTTTTATAAATAAAATTTTATTGGAACACAGTTACACACATTCGAACACTTTTGTAGATAGCTGCTTTTGCACTGCGGTGGCAGAGTTGAGTAGTGCTCGAGAGACCATATGGCCAGCAGAGGAAAAGCTCTTCCTATCTGACCCTTTATAGGAGAAGTTTGCTGACCTCTGGTTTAGACTAATCAAGAGGCTTCCCTGTATCTGGGACCAGCCATTTTTATATCCCATATTACTGTGCTCAGTGGAGTAGGGTGGGACGAATGTTGGAAAGTCAGCCATTCACAATATCCAGTATGGTTCATGACCTTAAAATTTTTATTCCTTTTGCCCGATAATTCTCCTCTTAGATAAGAGTTTTATCCCAGAATTAATTTGAGTTGGACGCAAAGCACTGTCTAAGATTAATCACAGAATCATTTTTAAGAATGAATTTTCAGTGAATAAGTAATGGTTTATATTGTATACTGTATATAATTCCAAACAACAGATTCTGTGATTTTTAATTGTTGTAAAGATGTTTTATGTCATATTAAGTAAAAAAGTTTGTCCAACTACATATCAAGCCATGATCCCAATTTCATAAATAAATGTGTATTTTTTGAAAAGAGACTAGAAGGAAAGACATCAATAGTTTGGTGAGAAATAGGTTATATTTTTAAGAAGGAGATACTTCTCTGTGTTCTAGTTTCTGTAATGACTATGTATTCCTTCTAACAGAAAAAAAAATAATAAAAGAATGAATCTAACATATACTAGTGCAATGTTTAACCTTTTAAAAAATATTTTAGTGTTGTAAAATACACAAACATAATTCACCATCTTAACCATTTTTAAGTGTGCAGTTCAGTGGTAATAAGCGCCTTGTTGTGCTGTCATCACCATCCACAGAACTTTTCACTCTGTAAAACCGAAACTCTGTACCCATTAAACGATAACTCCCTGGTCTTCCCCCGCCATCCCCTGGCAACTGTTCTTTTACTTCCTGTCTTTACGACTAGTTTCCTCATACAAGTGGAATCATACCATACTTGACTTTTTGTGACCGGCTTATTTCACTTAGCATAATGTCCTAAAGGTTCATCCACATACAACATGTGTCAGAATTTACTTCCTTTTGAAGGCTGAATTATGTTTCATTATTTGTACGTACCACATTTTTTTAATCCATGCATTCATCTATGGACACTTGTGTTGCTGTCATGAATAATGCTTCTATGAACATGGGTGTACACATATCTCTTCAAGACCCTGCTTTCAGTTCTTTTGGATAGAAACCCAGAAGTAAGATCGCTGGATCATATGGTAGTTCTATTTTAAGTTTTTCGAAGAACTATTATACTGTTTATAATGGCTGCACCGTTTTACATTCCCACCAGCAATGCACAAGGGTTCCAGTTTCTCCACTTCCTAATCAACACTTGCCATTTTCTAGTTTTTGATAGTAGCCATCCTACAGGTGAGGCAGTGTCTCCTGGTTCGATTTGTGTTTCCTAATGATGAATAACACTGACATCATTTCATGTGCTTGTTGGCCATTTGTATATCTTTCTTAGAGAAATGTCTGTTCAGGTCCTTTGCTTATTTGTTAATCAGGTTGTTTGTTTTTTTGTTGTTGAGTTGTAGGTTTCAAACTTTTTTATTGCAACCCATAATAAAAAATGTTTTACATTGCAATATAGAGCAACGTATCTGAAACAAAAGCTCTGCAAAATAATGCTTTAGCCTAGACACATGCAGTGGCATTTATGAACAAGTAAACTTTATGTAATGTGGCAAATCAATCAGGGGTACATTCTTTGAATGTTGATTTGATAAAGACATCTTTTAACGCAACACTTGGTTTCTATACATGGGTGCTGTGCTGTCAAACAGCAGTTTAGTGTCCCTAAATGATTTGTTAAAAAAGGAAAGACATCTCACCTAAGCAAATCTCATGCTTGTTTTTTCAACTAATGTGATTATTACCCATGTTAGTTTTAGTGTCATATCTAACTGAATCCTGTTTCTGATTTTTTTTGCAATTGTTATTTATGAAAAATGTCAAACATAGAAAAGTTGATAGAATAATATAAGGAACATTTTCACATCCTTAATCTATATTTACCAGTTAACACTTTACCACTTTTGCATTACATTGCTTTAGACTGTTTATTTTTCCCCTTGAATCATAATTTTAAAGCAATTTGTAAATATCATAATACTTTATACCTGAATACTTTAGGATATATTTCTTAAGTATAAGGATATGTGTCTACATAACCTAAACAGCATTTTCACACTCAAGAAATTTAACATTGATACAATGAATGATTTCTAATGTATATAGTCCATTTAAAAATTTCCCCGGATGTCATAATGATGTCCTATAAGTCAGTTGTTGTTTTGTTTTTTTTCAGTCTGGAGACCAAGGATCATGTATTGCATTGTTAGCTTTCTTTAATGCCAAACAGTTCTACCACCTCACTTTTTTTTTTTTTTTTTTTTTAAGAATACAGACTAGTTGCATTATAAGATTAGATTTGTCCTATTGTTTTCTTGTGGCTGGCTTTAGGTTAAACTTTTTTGGCAAGAATGCTGTAGAGGTGTTGGTGTGTCCTCAGGCATCGCATCAGGAGGCCCATAATTGTTTGATCATTTGATTAATGTAGTGGTTGCCAACTTTCTTCATATTAAAATACTTGTTTTGCCCTTTGCAATTAATAGGTAATCTGCAGGATGATAAATTTGCATCTGTGTGAATATTCTGTTGCCCAGCAACCTTTCACAATAGTTTTAGCATCCGTTGGTATTTTTACCTGAATCTGGGTGGATGCTTGGTGATTTTCTAATCCTCTCATTAAATCTGTACCTATTAGCTGTTATTCTTCTATAAAGAAAAGTTTCTTTCTCCTCTTTTTTTCTTTTTTAAGTATCACATGGTCTCAGGTTTTCTAATTTGATTTTGATGGACTCTCTTTTAGGTTCTCTTTTATATTTCTCCAGTGAATAAATTGGTGGGTGCCCTGATGACTGTGTTATCCCTTTTTCCAGGTGAGCGAGTAGCAGTATCTACTGTTTCTTTTGTTTGACTAGTACTGGAACTTCTCAATAAAAAAAGCGTTTTCAAGGATAAACTCATTAGGGTTAACATTTCTGTTTTAATATGACATTTTCATTTTGACAATAGTTTTTTTTATCTGAGATTTTCTTTTTTTTTTATTAGAATGTGTACAAGCATAACTTATTAAAATTTTTATTGGAGAGTTCTATTTAGAAGGGAAGCTACAACTCTTATTTGCTTCCACCTCGTTAGAAGCCAAGCTGTTCTCCAATGTTTTATGTTTTAGGCATGATCGAACATGGTCTCAGTGACTGTTCCCAGTACAGACCCCGAAAGAGTATGTCTGAAGATGCTGGACTTCATGAAAGTAATCCCCCTGCAGATGATTTTGCTTCTGTGTCTGCTCCTAACATTTCAAACACCAACTCGGAAACTGTCAAGAAATTTATGACACGAAACCACGGAGGAGATGTGGCCATCAAGACTGAAGAACCTTTGTTCCAAGTAGAAGCTGACAGCAGCAAAGGACAGGAACTCAGTGATACCAATCAATATTTGAAACCTCCTTCTCGTCCATCTCCAGAGTCTTCAGAAAGTGACTGGGAGACCTTGGATCCTAGTATCTTAGAGGACCCCACCTTGAAGGAAACGGAACAAGTGGGGTCAGAACAGACAAACTCTTTTCCAAAGGAGTCAGTGCCCTCAGACAGCCCTCCGATTACTGTACAGCCTCAAGCTAATACGGGCCAGGTGGTCCTCATACCAGGGCTGATTTCCGGTTTGGAAGAGGACCAGTATGGCATGCCTCTAGCCATCTTCACAAAGGTAAAGTGTAATGTCCTTTATTGAGCCCCTAAAGAATCCGACAGAATCCTTTTAGAATTTAACCGTTAGTGTTGAGCACATTTTCAGGTCTGAAAATTTTCCTTGAAAACTAAAATACATACCAAATGTATCATGCTGTGGTGTCTGTGCCCATAGTGTAAGGCTCTAGGGTTACACTAATTCACAGAGTTTTCACTGGAAAAGTTTGGAAGCTTAGTAGATACCAGCCATCACTACATTGGGTCTGTTTTTAATCATTCAGGTTTATTTTTGAAAAAGGATGAATTGAGAAACGCCAGATAGTCTTAATTTCACTTAATGAATATATAAAAATACTACAATTCCAAAAGCTACAAATTTATGAGGAAAAAAATGCTTAGATGGATAACTGAAATATTATGCCTTATAACGTGGAATAGAGTGCTTTGGTTAACTTTCCCTAAAATTGTTTTAATCTTTTTATGAAAACCCATTCAAAATGTATTTGTAAATTTTTAAAATAAATTAAAACACAACATAGTAAATTAATTTGAATCTTTAATTCGGGGTCTTATATCCCAGGATATCATTCGTTAATGTCAGTAATACATTATGATTATAGAAGCTACGTTATTTGGATTTTTTTTTTTCATCCTATTCAGGAAACACTACTTATTTTATTGCCATTCTTGAATTATTTTTCAAAATGGAGCAGAAAAATAGAAATTCCATTTCATTCCTTAGTCAACGAGTATTTCTTGTCTTTATTTGTGCCAGGCACCGTCCTAGGCTCTAAATTCTTGCGTTCGTGATTTTGCATTCCACCATGAAAGACAGGTACATCTTTCCAAGAGCTAGAGCAAAGTCTTATGTTTTTCTCTAAATAACGTCTTTTATGCATGAAGTAAAACTTTATAGGGAAAAGGAAGATGGGGAGTATAGACTGGACCGTGTCTTTCTTCTTCCACCATACTCTACGATTAATTCTTTCTGGGTTTATCCAGCTTTGCAAATAAGTACTTGCTCCAAGTTAGTATCGCCACGTAATTAACAGAGAATGCTGTCTTTGATCCCTTCGTGGCCTGTTGGGGGACTCTGAATTATCCTAATCGGTTACACGATTGAACCCAAGCACAATTTCTGAAAACTGGGATTTAGGAACCTGGGGAAAGAACTCAGAGTTCTCAAAAGACCAGGTATAGTCAGTAGCCATGAATTGTGGGTTTTCCAAAGTCACATGTGGGTGTCATGACTACCTATACTTTTTGGGGCCCTTACTTTGCTGTCCCCCCTGGACTTCCCCACCTCTAATTGTTATCATTGTGGGGTTATCATTGTGGAGTTATCGAGAGAGAGATTAACTGGGGAGGGATTTTGTTTTTGTCAGTGAGGTTGCTGAATTAAAGCATTGTAAACATACATTTGGTGCTGTCAATAAACCATGTTGACTGAATATTCTATTTGTGCTCATTATACCAGTACTAAATATATGACTGGCTTACCACCATCGTGATGGTAAATAAAACGTTTTTCTGTATGTTTTATTATGTACTGATTAAAATCTAATTTGTTGTTTAATCACATTTTCAAATACACATGTCGATTCTTTCATGTTGGTAACTTCGGAATATGCAATATTCTTAAAAGTGAATAGTCTTCAGACTCTTTTTTTCTTGAAGATCTTAAAATGCTTGGGGATTAGGTTAGCAGACAGCTTGAAAAGTAATTTCAAAAATAGCCAGAGAGAAGCTTGGGTGCCTGGAGAATACTGCCGAAGTGGCACAGTGAGCCTTGAAGAGAATAATAAGCCGACTGGTCTCCTGACTCGGTATATGAATAAATGGACACAGACTTCTGCATGATAAAACAGTTATGTCCGGAAGAGTCTCCCTGTCTCTCCAGCTTTCCAGGCTCTCTGGTACTTGAAATTGCCTGAGGATGATGCCTTCATGTCAGTCTTAGAGGTTAGGCTTACTATGTAAATGCTCTCAGTAGCCGATTCTAAAACATGCTTGAGCCTTTGCAGGGAGCTGATTTAGGAAGTGTAAGGAAGAAGCTGGGGTGCTGAGGGAGAGGAGATTGGCTACTGTCGGGGTTTGTAAAGTGGTGGTGACAGTTTCCACTCCCACAACAGTGCATGGGGGTGCCCCCTTGCCCCACCTTCTCATTATACTTGCTGTTGTGAGACTTTTTAACATAATTTAGCCAATCCGATGGTATCTTGTAGCTTAGTTTGCATTTTTTCAGTAATCACTGTTGAGGTTGAGCGTCTTTTCCTATTCTTGTTAAGCATTTGGATTTCCCTTCGGAGTACTTGTTCAAAGCTTCTGGATTGTCTCCCTTGTCGTCAATGATTCGTCGGACTTCATATATTTCAGATATCTTTTCTGTTGATGGATCTTTTATCTTATGGGGACTGCTTTGGCGGTCTTAAATTTAAGAAACCCTCCCCTACGTCAAGGCCATAAAAAGTCTCCTAAATTATCTTTTAAGCTTTATAGTTTTGACTTTCACATTTTGGTTTTTACCTACCTGGAATTAATTTTTGCGTATGGTCATGTTACTGGATTTTAGTTGTTGCTCCGTGGGCGTGTCTGTCCCTGGGGCAGTCCCACACTGTCAGGCGGAAAAAATGCTTCCCCTCTTGTTACTGTTCTCAGGAGTTTTCAGCTCTTTGCATTTCCACATTAATTTTAGGATCGACTTAAGTTCCTAAGTTGCGATCACACGAGTTGAGATTTTGATAGGGATTACCTTTAAATTCTAGATCAGTTTTGGAGAGAACTGGCATCCCTATGATACGGAGGCTTTCAATCCATGAACATGCTCATCATCCCTGACCAGAGGCGAGATGAGAAAATGACATTTGGTCTTGATCATGTCGCAGCCCTTCCAAGTGGCAGAGAAGAAGGCACACAGTGTCTCCCAGATCTACCAAGCCGAGATGTGGGTTTTAATTGTGGCATAGAACAAAATCCACCCTTTTTAGTGCACGGTTTAGTGGTGTTAAGTTACGTGCACGTTGCTGTGCTCCAGATCTCCAGAAGTTTTTCATCGTGCAAAACCGAAACTGCAGACCCATGAAATGACAACCGCCATCCTCTTTTTACCCCAGCCCCTGGCAACCACTGTTCTTTCTATTTCTATGAATTTGACTACTTCAAGTAACTCATATAATGGAATCATACAGAATTTATCTTTTTGTAACTGGCCTAGTTAACATAATACCCTCAAGGTTCATCCATGTTGGAGCTTATGACAGGATTTCCTTCCTTTTTTAAGGCCGAATAATTGTCCATTGTATGTATCTACCACATTTCGTTTATCCACTCATCCTTCAATAGACATTCAGGTTGCTTCCAAATATGAGAGGTAAAGTACCCTACAAAAATGGAAAGTGGGGGGTGGGCTGGGTGTGAAGGGTACGAAAAGACCCACGCCCCTGCCGTCGCTGTATGTTAAGGACTTGTAAGGGATTTAGGCTAAACCGATCATCATTAAAAGCAATGATGGCAACATTTTAAAGCTATTTTGAACTACTATTGTAAATAATTTTATAAACATGTAATACTTTCATACGGTTCAATATTCAAAAGGTTCCAAAACGTCTGTGATAAAAAGTCTGCCTCTCATTCGTTCCCGTTACTCATTTGCCTTCTCCAGTGGCAGCCATCATTAGCGATGTCTTTTGTTTCCACCTGGGGGTATTTTATGCACAAATACATGCATAGATATGTTCTCCCTCCCTTTTCACACAAATAGTAGCAGACTAGACCTGTTTTTATGCCCCTTATTCTTTTTTACAAAATATCCCGTGGAGGTGAACTTTACTCTTTGACACAGCAGGGTGTTCCATTGTATAGATGAACGTTTATTCAGTTCCCTGTTCATGAATAATTAGGGTTTCCAGTCTTTTGCTATAATAAACAATGATGCACTAAATAACTTTTTACAAATCTCACACGTGATTTTTTAGGAATGCATTTTTTCATATTTTAAAAAAACTTTGAACTATTGATTTTTAAAAACATACTTCTGAGTTTTCACGATTTTATAGACTTAGCAAAGATTTCATTGTTGACAATAGACTTTCCCTCTCTAACAGTATCAGTGATGCATGTAGTACTATGAGCAATTAAATTCTTTTTTTTTACTAATTTGCAAAAGAAATCTTTTGTACAACTGGCAGGTTTCTCAATTCTGGGGTAGTAAGTTTTCTAGGGGCCACGTCAAGTTTGAAAGCACATTCAATATTGTAACATTTGTATTTAGAAACATGTAAGTGGGAAAAGGAGGTTTATTGTTTTTAAATTCATAGTACACAAAGCAAAGCAACCAGCTGTTTTGACTGAGTGATTCTGAATGAGTGAGGAGCAGGGGTCCTTCCAGCCGTTAGTCACAAAGGGCATGGGTCGAGACGTAGTATACTAAGTATCTCTAGTGCATAGATGGGGATTACGCTTTGCTGCTTCTCTTAGTGTTTTGTTGAGCAGAGGAAGACATGTTAAAATTAAGAATAAAACCAAATTGCTAGACCTGTATTCCAGCTTTTGAAAGTCTCTCCATAGTAAGTGTTTAAACAGCCACCTGTTAGGTACAAGGCACATCCGAGATGCAGTGAGGAACATGAAGTAGCAGAAGGGGTAATAGCACCTGCCCTCAGAGACTCATCTTGTGCTATAAAGAAGGCATCATCCAGATAACGGTAGTTCAGTGTTGTTTTAAAAAGTGATGGGAGATAATTAATTAATTTACTAATTAATGGAACTGACATAGAACTTGAAATTGAAAACAAGTTTGCGGGTTCAGCAAGTCTGCCCTCTTGGCTTCACACACAGATTGTGCCACTTTGTGGGAAATCTGTCTTGATTTAGAATCTTTTAGCAGAAATTCCATTTCCTCCTTCGGGGCATTCTGTGTATTTCACTGCCTGCTGAGGTTTGGCAATTCACCTCGTAATTTTTAGAGCAGTGGTGTTTTCAAATACAGTTCAAATGGAAATTAATTAAATACACTACTGCCAATGTCATTTTTGCCTTAAACATTTAGGCGGAGAGATCTTGAAATATTTTTGCATGATTTTTAACAAGGGGGCTCTAAAACAAATGCTATACAGTGCTTTGCAGTTCTCCTAATAGTACATCGGGGTTGTGTGTGCAGATCGCGTGCATGTTAAATTTTTACTGGAAGAACTAACAGCTTTATAATTAACAAAATGCTTTGTAATGAACTTAGTACTTAATTTTCTAAATGGAAAAAGTCCAGTTTGTTAGCTACCGTGGAGGCTTTTATGTTGAACAGAGAACACAGTGATCAAGTGAGACCACCTTCATGGTAGACCCCCTTGCTAAGACTGAACATTTGTGAAGAAGGTTAGTGATTGACTGACCGCATTCAACACCTGAGGTTCCCTTGAAATATTGTTGCAAATCAGTGATCAGCGGCATTAGGGATGGCGTGGAGATGGGAGAAATTTGGAGGTTTCTTTTCCGACTATTAGCTCTCTAGGCTTGAAATGAGAGGTGACTGTTCCATCACTTTTCTAATATTTTCTGTCACTTTCGTAATTCTTAGGGATATCTGTGTTTGCCTTATATGGCACTGCAGCAGCATCATCTTCTCTCTGATGTCACCGTTCGGGGATTTGTTGCTGGAGCTACTAACATCCTTTTTCGGCAACAGAAACACCTCAGTGATGCCATTGTGGAAGTAGGTTTATGTGTGAGTGTGTGTCCTTGACACTGCTGGTCTCTGTTTTTCTTTCTTAAATGGAATTACGAGGGCATGGTAATTACACTCATAACGGTAATCATCGCTTCCCATGCCAGGCATTCTAAGCGCCTCGAGCACATTAACTGATCTGATTTCTCGTAACAACCTGGATTGTTACCATTTCCCTTTCATGCTTGTGGCAGTGAAGGAACTGAGAAATCAAACAGCGAGTGTAGTGGGCGAGCCAGGACTTCAGCCCTGGCAAGCTGGTCCTACTAGGATGTTAACGATTCAAATGTGTTTATCATTTATATAATTTAAATCCTTCTAGCCTGTTTAATATGCCTCTGATATCAAGAAGAAGAAGCTAGAGATAAAATTAGACATTATCAATATATAAGAAATTTAAATTATTTATTCAACTTTACAGGTAAAGTAATTTTTTTAAAAAAGGGAAATTTAAGCCACCCTAAGGTTTTGGTACTTTCTGTTATAAAACCTGCTTTCTGGGACATGTTTGCAATATGTAAATGAAAAATCTGGGGTTCAGATCTGTATATATGATGATCCAAATTTTGAGGAAGAAAAAATATATACATACCTTCCAAGGCAGGCAGATACAGGTGAGAGGACCACGGAGTTGCTTCAATATGATTGGTCACGTTCTAGTTCTGAAGTTGCCAAGTTCATGGGTATTTGTTATGATTATGCTTCAATACTAATGCATAAGTTACATATATTTCTTAATACATCAAATATCATATGACAGAAATACTCCAAAGTATCTGTGCACTCAGAGGAAAAATGTTTAGGAATTATACTTATTAATTCATTTCTGGTTGTGTAATAAAGGTAATACTATACTTTTTAATATTTTCCGACATATTTACAGTCGACATGAATTCTATAATTCAAAAATATTTATGCATATATTTTCTAAAAAAAGAGCATTTTTACAAGATAGATAAAAATTTCAGTAGAAACACCTGTCTGTTTCTTAGACTCACCTTTTGAGTATGCTGTTATTCATATTTTTTATTTCCAGCTGCAACTTCCCAGTAGTTACTCTTTGAAGTGTGGCATGGGTATCTGCGTGAATGCCCACACTCTGACTTGTACCTGGGTGCCCTCTAGGTAGAAGAAGCCCTGATCCAGATTCATGACCCAGAACTCAGGAAGCTGCTTCACCCCACCACTGCAGACCTCAGGTTCGCAGATTATCTGGTGAAGCACGTGACTGAGAACCGCGATGACGTCTTCCTGGATGGCACGGGTTGGGAGGGAGGTGACGAGTGGATCCGAGCCCAGTTTGCAGTCTACATCCACGCGCTGCTGGCTGCCACGCTGCAGCTAGGTAAGGAGCACACAGGCACTTTCCATTTTGTAATGATTATGATGCTTTGAATTACATAAGAAATATATTGTCGTTTTAGAAAAATTACCTGTTACTCCATCATACAGAGGTAACTACCCTTAGCATTTTGAGTACTTATATTTTTCCAGATCTTTTTCTCTGCATATGTTTTAGACTTTAGTTTTGTGGTATTTGTGGTCGTTCTTTAACCAAAATGGATTTCAAACTAAACTGAGTTTTTCTTTATGATAGAAACATAAACATATATCAAGATATTTGTCATTTTTACATGGCTGTTTAGTGTTCCACCGTATGAAAGAATATATCAGTATTTGGGAACTGTTTACAAACAGTGCTTCCATGTTTTTAAGATACATAAAAGAAGAAAAAAGAACTATAAAAACATAGAAATCATTGGAAATCACATTCTGAGTGATTAAAGCTTCATATTTATATATCTACGTTTACCCGCTCCATTTTAATAGAAATATGATTCCTATTAAATGGTTAAAATGGAGCGGGTAAACGTAGAATCATCTTGTATTAAAACTATCTCATTCCCCAGAGGAGAAAATATCTAAGAAGGGAAAGTGACACTCTGCCGTGAGCTTTTGCACCAGGGACGCTTGTCACCCTGCACGTTTAGCAGAGATTCAGTAGATTTGTTGTTGCTGTTGTCGTTGTTAAGAGTCTTGAGCTTTTGTTTGTCCTTTGTTTCAGTGATCTCTATCACTGTTTTCGGTGGTGTTTTTTAATTGTGGCGAAATGCATATAACCTAAAATTTATCGTCTTCACCAGTGGCATTTAAGTACATTCACTTAAATGTTTTTCAACCCCACCACCGCCACCTCCCAACTTAGTTCTTCACAGAGTGTATGTATGTGGAGTAAGTACTGGCTTCAGACGTTTTTCATTTACAAAGGAAAGCTGCCGAGCAGGTTCTTATTTGTTGATGGGATGTTTTTAGATGTCTCTGCCTCTTTTACAAAGATACCAGCTACGACACCAAATTGAATCCTCTAACCCAGAGGCATGCAGTGATCTAGTAAGAAAACCCATTTCTGCTATGTTTTAGCTTTATGAGTAATTAATTTACTTTTTAAAAAGTATTTGCCCAGGTAGCTATAAGCACAGAATAATAGTAGCTAGCATTTTTGTGGCAGAGGGGCAAAGGTTTGCGAGGGGTGCGGGCGCATGTAAAATGTGCAGGAACCTATTTGGGGCCTTTACATCAACTAACCCATGTCATCCTCGCAACAATCCTGGAGGTAGACGCCTTGTCATCTTCATTTTACAGAAGAGAACATGCGTCACGGTAAGGTTAACTAGCTTGCTCATCCATCTGGTAAGAGACTGAGCTGGTATTTAAACCCAAGTTGTCTGGCTCAGGTCTATGCCATTAAAGAAAATTCAGCCCAATGAACTGTTCGAGGAATATGTTTGTAGGAGAACTTCCTTATGCCACATGTGGAACCACGCATATCCTTCTGTTCCTTTCCCAGCAATGGAAGTCATGTTTCACCTTCAAAGCAAGCAGCTCGCAATGTTAACCAAACGGTAACATTGGTTAATATAATTGTATAATTTTCAGGTGTACATTATAGTTTGACATCTATATATTCTATTGTGTGATTATCACCCAAAGTCCATTTTCCTTCAGCTACCATATATTTGATCCCCTTCACCCACTTCACCCTCCTCCTACTCCCCTATATTTGACCCCCTTTACCCCGTCTACCTCTCCCCTCCTCCTCTACCCCCTACCCTCTGGTAACCACTAGTCCATTGTCCATGTCCTTGAGTCTCTGTTTGTCCTGTTCATTTGTTGCTTTTAGGTTTCTATCCCACATATAAGTGATATCATGTGATTTTCAACTTTTTCTGTCTGGCTTATTTTGCTTAGCATGATTATCTCGAGGTCCATCCATGTTGTCACAAATGGCAGTGTTTCATCTCTTCTTATGGCTGAGTAATAGTCTATTGTACATATATATATATGCCACAGCTTCTTTAGCTAATCATCTATCATAGGACGCTTCGGTTGCTTCCATGTCCTGGCCACTGTGAATAATGCCGCTATGAACATTGTTGTGCAAAAATCTTTTTGGATATGGGTTTTCAAGTTTTTGGGGTAAATACCCAGTAGAGGGATGGCTGGATCATATGGTAGATCAATTCTTATTTTTTTTGAGGAACCTCCATACTGTTTTCCATAGTGGCTGTACCAATTTGCAGTCCCACCAGCAGTGTGTGAGGGTTCCTTTTTCTCCACATCCTCTCCAACATTTGTTATTACTTGTCCTGTTGATTATGGCTATTCTAACAGATGTGAGATGGTATCTCATTGTGGTTTTGATTTGCATTTCCCTAATAACTAGCGATGTTGAGCATCTTTTCATATGTTGGCCATTTGTCTGTCCTCTAGAGAGAAGTGTCTGTTCAGGTCCTAGCCCATTTTTTGATTGGATCGTTTGGGTTTTTTTGTTGTTATTGAATCATTTTGAGTTCTTTGTATATTTTAGATATTAGGCCCTTATCGGAGGCATTGCTGGCATTCCTATTGAGATGATTGTCTCTTTACCTTGTTGATGATTTCTTTTGCTGAGCAGAAGCTTTTTAGTTTGATGTAGTCCAGCAGCTCACAATTAAAATATGGAGCAACAGCCATTGGAATCAGTTCTCCAAACCTTTTCTATTTTTCCAAGTAGAAGAAATGCTCTGTATTAAAGCTTCCCCGTGGTATTCATAAAGTAGAAAAGTTTTCAACATTAACTGTGAAAATCCCCTTGTTATTTTGAGTATTTTGACAGTAAAATGCTTAGAAACTGAGTTTCACCAAACAGTAAGGCAAAGTCCAAAGAGAAAATAGTGCCTAAAAGAATGGATTCATATTTTCATTCTAATCTTTTTCTGTAGAAAATATGACATTTGCGAAAAGGTAGAAAGATACCCCATTGCCGCCTCCATATGTAAATATCAGTACATTTACTCACTGTCCAGCTGTTACTTTGTTTAATAAACAATACCATGCTAACCTTGGTAAGGAGAACATACACATATTTTGAAATTGTAAGGAACCGTAGACAATATCTGGCTCAACCCTCTTCTTTTCCAGTTAGGAAAATGAAGTTCTGAGTGATTAAATGACTCACCAAAGGCCACATAGCTTCTTTACAGGATGTCTGGAATTAGATCCATGTTTCTTGACATCTGTAGGCTATCTCCCCAAAAAAGCAGGAAGGCAGAGGAGGTAAAACTGTTGCTTTACCCTTTTTGGTTGTTAGTCTTCACATCCCTGACTGGCTACAGTCCAGCTCAACTTTCAAATATTTTCTTGACAGATAACGAGAAGATGTTATCGGACTATGGGACGACCTTTGTTACAGCGTGGAAGAGCACTCACAACTACAGGGTCTGGAACAGCAACAAGCATCCGGCACTTGCAGAAATAAATCCCAAGTAAGCACATCCTCCGAAGACGGATAGAACATGAACTGGTTGGTTTACTAATGTGCCCCAGTAAAACCATAACTTTAGTGATATTGTGAAGATCTTCAAGAATCTCCTTAAATAGATTAGAAAAGGCCCCCAAATACAGAGAAGTAGCTGAAGACTTCATACCTGTTCACACTGCACAAAAAGCACAAAGCATTTTCAGAAGCACCGACATTTCTCCCAGCTCGGGGTGTGAGGAGGAAGCGCTGGCCGTCGCTGGTGCTCAGAACGGGGTGACTCTCCTCTCCCTTTTCCTGGGCCTGCACCTCAGCAGGTCAGTCCAACAAAATAGAAGTCTCGAAGGAAATACCACTGATTAAAACTGAGAGGTTGTTTTACAATGTGAAGTATAAAAAACTAAAGTTGATATTTGAACTCCTAGATATCTGGTCAAACCTAGCTCCCATGTCAGATTCGAAAACTCAGCAAAATTTAATGCCTGTCACGGTATTGAATGTCAGCTGGACAAAGACTCTGTCACACGCAGGCGTAAAGGCATTTGACAATGTCGTGGAATGGGGCCATCAAGAACAAGACCATCTGGGTGTGACAGGGAACAGTAGAGTCTAAGGAGATCAGCCAACACAGCGCATACATCCTGGGAACTTACTGTTTCTAATTTAAAAGTTTAAAATGATATGTTGTTTTTTTTTATCATACAAGCATACACTAAATGTTCTCGTTCGCATTTTAAACTTTTACTTCGTGGTGAGAATGAGGCAAATATCAACTTTGTACTGACTACCATATTATTTGGAAGCTAAGGTTAATGTAGCTAGACTGGGGATGTGATTTCAGTGATGCTAGAAAGGATACTCCCCCTTTCCCGCCCCCCTAAAATATCCAGATGTTTATGTCATAGTAACTTGAGGGAGCATCTGCAAGGATGAGGTAGTATAGCAGAGTTTTAGAGAGTATGTCTGTTAAACTTTATATCATCTATCAAGAAAAATGACTAGGTTCAGGACCAATTTTGGTGAATTTAATCATCATATTGGGCTATAGCAGAAACCTGTGTTGCCATATGAATGTGGTAACAACAGAATTAAAAGGCAAAGATGTTTTAATAGTATTAAATGAAAGGGCTAAGAGTTCAAAGTATTCTCCCTCACTAACCACAAGGTCTGTATTCTAAAGCATGATGAAGAGAAACAGATGTGAGTTGGCTTGCCTGGTGGCACTCTCTGTGGCAGTGCTGGGGTGGAGGCAGGGTGCCATGACCGTCCACAGCGCAGCATTCAGGGACGTCCAGTCTCCTCCACTCTGTGCACTGATAACCTGGTCACATCTTTACCCAGTTGCTGCATCCACTGTAGTGACTTTAACTCTGTAGAACCAGCTCTACGGATTTTAATGCAGGTCCATAAGAGGCTTAGCTGGAATGGGTTTTAAAGGATTGTGAAACAGTACTTTTTTAAATGTGTAAAGAAATTGAGCTTACTTAGATTGAAGAGAAAGCTTAAGAGATATATAGACCTGAAAAATATAGGTAGGGAAATTATGCAAGTAGGATAGTGAGCAGATTTTCAATATTTTCTCCAAATTCAAAACAAGAAATGATAGTCTTTATTTGTTATCAGGGGATATAATTTAGAAATATTCCAAACTAATTGTAAGATTTGAGATCTGTGAAACCCTTTCTTCAACTCTTAAAGATCAGAGAAGGCAGTCCTCCGACTTCTCTTAATAAGCAACAGGTATATTTCATCCTTTAAGCAGAGCCTTTCCAGGAATACCGAGAATGATTGATCTTTTAATTTTTCAACCTGTGATTCAGAAATCCAGAAAAAGAGAGACGTTGTTAATATGCTTCATATGGCCAAAAGAGAAATTTGTTGCCATGTGAAAAGCCATAAATAGTATTTTGATGTTTTTGTAAGTTGCTGTTGATTCCACTAGGGGCACTTTCTTTGTTTGACACTGACAGGCCCCTGGGTATGAGATAGGAATTAGGATGTTTATTGACTCCTTTTATAGTGTAATTCTGGTTTAGTTACCTGATTTTTACATATATATGTATGTAAAAATATATATATTTACATATATATATGAAGAAACAAATTATAAGTATTTTTAAAGATACAAAGGTGACCATCAAGGAAAATAATTTAAACAATTAATATGATGTGCTGTGAAAGGACAGAAAGAGCAATATACCAAATGTCACTGCAGATAATTGATATATATATATATATATATGTAAAAATCAGGTAACTAAACCAGAATTTCTCCCTTTTGTATATTTTAATACCTGCATTTTGAGTTGCTTTTCTAATAGAAAATTGAGGTTTCACCAGTCTGTCTACAAATCTTTGTATGACCAATGGCATACGATGATAAGATGACCAGAATCAAGGTACAATCCATGGTCATTGCCTAAGTCAGTGACTCAAACCCAGACTGTCCTGGGGAGATTTTCTAAAATGTTGATGCTTAGACCCCACCCCTGACCAAATAAATAAGAGCATCACACCCCCCGCCCACGAAAAAAAGCACCTTTTTCACAAGTGAAGAAATAAGCTCAGAGAGGCTCCCATCACTTGAGCAGTCGAAGCCCCACTGACCAGATGTTCGGAGCACTGTGGCCCAGTGAGGTTACTGATAAATCAGCCCTTGTGGTAACTCTGTTGCTCAGCGTTATTGCTGGGGCACTCAGAGTCTAACTGGAATTTTGTTTTACAGCCATCCTTTTCAAGGCCAGTACTCAGTGTCCGACGTGAAGTTAAGGTTCTCACAGTGAGTATTTCGAGAAAATACTAGGAAAATTCTTACGTCTGAATTTATGCCATGTGTTCCATCGCTAATTGGGAATTGTTTTCCTCCACTTGATAGACTTGTGCTTTGAATAGTAACCAGATATGTGCGTAACAGTCTCTAGCTCAGCAGTGTGTACGTTTCAAAGTGAAAACACTGCTGTTTCATGAAGAATGGTGTGAACTAATAATAGGATTTGCCATTTTTGTTTTGGTGAAGTCACTTTAGCAAATCATGACTAGGGGGAATTAACCATATGTGTACGTTCCTTCTGTCCTTCCCACTTGGTATTGTCTGAAGAGACACATGCCTAAAAGATTAATAAATTAATTGATGCATAACAAATAATGAATAATTTAGCTGTTCAGTAATTCTGATTTGGGGGATGGTTATAGAGCAGTGTGTATATGAGAGAGATTTTTTTTCTAATTGTACTTAACACTTCTTTCCTTTACACAGTTCCGTTCAAAACAGTGAACGTGGCAAAAAACTTGGAAACGTCATGGTCACAACCAGCCGGAATGTTGTACAAACAGGAAAAGCTGTTGGTAAGGCCTTTAGCCAGAAACAGATCGGAATCATAACACACATCTCTCTGTCCTCAATATGTCATTGATAAAAACATAAAGTTATAGAGATCTGTGTATCCCATGATAATACAAGAATAGTCCCGTGGTTGAATAGAGATTTGTTTGTTGTTGTCATTGTTTTAATTTTTGTCTTATTCATTAAAAAAATTGTTGTGGCACCAGATAATAGCAAACAAAGTTCAGCAAATTTTGCCACGTCTGATGGAGAGTGACAAAATCTTCTGATGAGTTCACTGTTCTGTTACCAGGATTTGAGCTTTCCTGGAGTTTTCCCCCCATTGCCTGAGCTGCCCACAGTTCTTTATAAATGGTAGAGAGTGATGATAAACTTGGCGTTAGGAACTGTTGTCTTCTAAGGTGGTATCACACAGTAAAGAAAATCAGTGAAACCAGTAGTTGGTTTTTTTAAAAGATCAACAAAATTAATAAAACATTTATAGGCTAATGAAGAGAAAAAGAGAGAAGGTATAAATTACCAGTATTGGGAATAAAAGAGAGGATATCACCACAGATCTTACAGAAATTAGAAGGATAAGGGAATACTGTAAATAAATTTATGCCAGTTTCTTACCAACTTAGATGAAATATACAAATTCTTTGAAAGACTCAAATTGCCAAAACCGACTCAGTACAAAATAGAAAATCTTAATAGGCTTACATGTATTAAATAAATTGAATTAAAAAATTAAAAACCTTGCCGTAGGTTTTTAATTGAATCCAGGCCCAGATGGCTTTACTTATAAATTTAAAGATTTTCTATATTAACTTTTTATATAATTTCAAATTTCAAGAAATGATGTAACAATACACAAGGAACTCCTGATCATCTCAGATTCACCAATTACTCACATTTGCCACATTCCCTTTGCCATACCAATATGTAAAAACAGGACCCGTCTCCTTACTTAGCTCCTGAGAGAGGTTGACTAACCCCCACTGAACAGTTCAGAAGTCCCAGACCTGGGTAATCTCTGTGCAGGGTCCTCGTAGCTCTAACATGTGGGTAATTAGAGATGGACAGCATGAGAAAACCACTCTACAGACTCGTCTTAGAAGACAAAGATGAAACACATAGCCTGTTGCGAGGTTCTTTTATTACAAAGGAATGGAATTTGATATATAAGCGTTTGCTTCCATAGAATATCATGCATTTGACTTATTTTTAATTCTTATTTTTAAGTAAGAAAAGTTCTTCATTATAGATGTTAGTTGTTACTTAATTTTTAGCAGTGCCACTGCCAATATTTAAATTATAAGGTCAGTTCTCTTCTACGCTCCGCTCTCCCAAAATAGAGAGCATGTGAGACTTCCAGCTCTCCAGGTGATTGTGACGCACAGCCAGTGCTGAGAACCGCCGGCCTAGCAAAGAGTTCGCTGCATACCTTCAGGATGCTTAGGCGCCAGTGGGCACTTACGCCCAGAAATTGTCCGATTTCCTATTAGACATTCCTGTGGAAAGGGGTTGTTTTGAAATTAGAAATTTAAATGGCAGTTTAGTAAACTATTGACATATTGGTATAACATTTATTAATTCGCATTGGTCTTTCACTGTCTCTGAACGAAAGTGAAGGCGTTTTTCCTCTTGTGTTCCCCTCCCTCTCCCCTCCATCCAGGCCAGTCCGTCGGAGGAGCTCTTTCCAGCGCAAGGACAGCAATGTCTTCGTGGCTTTCCACTTTCACCACTCCCGGCCCGCAGAGTCTCACTGAGCCACCCGATGGGAAGCCCTGAGCAAGGTGTCCAGGGGCCACCGTTGCGCTCTTCGGTTTAAGTGTTCCCTGTCTGTCTGCTGCTCCCAGACTGTTCCTCTTCGTTGGCCAGGCCCACAGCAGGGGACCGATATGTCGAACTGTTTACATGGACAATTGCCCTCTGTCTAAATGAATGTCACAGGATGCTGGAAAGATGAAATCACAACCATAGCAGGGATGGCCTCCCAGGTTGGGGTTTGAATTGACTACTTTTATTTCAGTCTGAGCCTGATTAAAACACGCAGTGTACCTTCTAATAATTTTTGAATTCTGATAGTATACATCTGTTTACTTTAGAAAAGTTTTTACTTATGTAAATTTTGTTCTGTTTAGCTGTTCGAATATCTAGATGATCACTGAAATTTATTTGTGCTAAAATTAAGTTATATTACTATTTTAGTTTCTCTAAAGTTGGCCCTAAAATGTGCTTATAAAGTTAAGGGGCCATCCGATCCAACCTTTTGTTATTATTTTGCTGAGTTATATGATGATTTTTGTTTGCTGGTTTTCTACCTGCAAAACTATCAATTCACTTCCTCCCAGAAATGTGGAAGTCATGGGTGGTAGTTCTGAGGATAGAGTGTTTCGTCTCATGTTTAATTTATTCTTTCCCAATCCTAAGCGCTTGTTTTGAGGCATCGAAGGACACCGTCGTGCTTTTTCTTCCTCTTCCTAACTGTTCAAATAGGTTTGCAGAGAAATGGCATAGTGGCGGTTGTAGCGATGTTGGAGCAGTTCACACGAGCACATGTTTAGGGCAGACTTTAAAAGACCTTGGTTTTCTGTCAACTCTAGTCCTATTGCAGTCTTTTACAAGCATTTTTTAACCCACAGTTTGTGCCTTCTATTTCTTCTTTTGAACAGTTTTCCATTGGGTGTTTACAGACCTTACAGGTTTTTTCTTAGTCTAATTCTTCATAAAACTTTTCAAGGCGCCTGGGTTTCCTACTTCCCTGACTGAAAATCCTCCTGTAATCAATCCCTTCTAAAAGTATTTTTTAAAGAAAAGCAAGATGATCTGTAAATATTAAATAGAAATTTCATCTTAGGTCACATTTAGAAAAGCAAGAGGCAGAAGAAAACTACAGCCATGACATCAGTCAGGTTTCATAAAGGACATCTGGTTTCATTTTAGACACACGCACATGTGTGCAATCTACTGGAGATTTTTATACAGCTGGACCTCATGTATCTGCCATGCTCAGCTCTCATTTGCTTTTCATGGGGACATTAGATGGGCATTCTCAGGGAGTACTTACAGGGTAAGACTGCTTCAGTAACAAAAGATAGTCGGAAAGTACATAGTGAGTATAATCTGCACAAGACATAAAGAGTATTGGGAAAGTAAGGGCCCTAATTAAGGATGACACTTGATTAGATTTGATTTATCCCTTAAGAAATGTTTATGGAAAGTAAATCCTTCTAGGGTATGTGAAATGGTCAGAGGAACATAATCTAAATCTCCCTAAATTTTCTAATTTGTGTCTTAACACGAGTCCAGCAAATCTAAAAACATACTTCCATTTGAGCATAATAACGCAAGAATTCAGTGATGATAAACTAAAGGGCTTATTGTGAGAACTCCATTCATCCCACTTCTGCTAGGAAAGTGAACCTTCTCAGGAACTATTTCTCGAGGAGCAGTCATGCCAGGCACTCTGCGAGTAAAGAACTCATTCTAACACATTACTGTTTCATGAGGCCACATCGCTAGCTGGAGTGATGGTGCATCGGCGAGCAGGCGTCACCCCTCAGTGCCAGAAGTGCACGGGCTGAGAGCCCCGTGAGAGGCGGGCCAGCCGTCGGGGCTGCGCTGGGCGAGCTCGCCTCTCGCCATCCCCCAGCTGCCCAGGCTGCACTGGGAGTCTCGCTCGAGTAAAAGTGGTTACACGACATCTCACTCTGCTCTAGGACCGCTTGTCCCCATGTTAACAGAAACCTTAACTGAACTTTCTAGTAGAGCTTCCAATTAAGAGTTCAACTCTTAAAGCAGTCAGTTAACTGGCTTTCAACACAGAATGAATATTTCAGAAGATAGCACTTTTGTCATAGAAAAGGTCAGAAGACTGTAACTTTCCTTCAGGTTCTGGGAGGCACAGGAGTTCTCAGGGCGGAGGCTGCGACGCTGCTGGCAGGGGCCCCTGGCAGCCAGCTGTTGAGGGCAGGAAGCCTGGCCCCTCGTCCTGTGAGCCCGTGTGCTTCGGGCTTGGGGTCCAGCCCTTCGGTCACTGGTGAGTTGTAGGAGCCAACAGTGGGCCATCTTCGGCCTTGTTGCCGGCAAAGGTGTGTTTTGGTTGGCCATGCTCACTCTAGTGCTTTTGCATCTAAGCATTGTGTATTTGTAAGTAGGTCTGAGGGAGCGAGGGTCAGCCAGGCCTTTTCAAGGTGTGGCAGCCACACAGCCTGCATCTATAGCCCGCTGGTGGTCTCACTGTTTGTCTAGGTGACTTAAAAATAGTGTTTAGGAAAAGCCCCTGGCATACTTTACTTCCTACTAGGCGCTGTAATGACAATGGCATAGGTGAGGAAAAGAGTTAAAGCTGTGTTCTGGACCAGGTGACTAGAAGAAGTTGCAGGTTAGAGTCATTTTGCAGATGCATTTGGTTCATTTAACCAGTATGACTAGTATATTTCCAAACCCATTAGTGATTTGAGTCCCCCAGCCTTAAAACAGTTCCCATCTACTTTTGCTTTAAGAAACATAGCAATCCCCTTGAGCAGCGAGCCAGAGCGTATGACGTGATTTCCTCGCCCTTACCTTGCTGTCTGTTCTCTACTAAACGTTGGAATTTTTGTGGAATAACTGAGTTTGGAAAGGGAAGGAGAAAGCAAGTTAGGAAAGCAGAGAAGTGAGAAGTTGTCGCGAGGCTGAGGAGCAAGGTACTTAAAAACCTGAATGAAAGTATTTTGAGAGCAGTATTTAATATGCTAAAGGTAGGAAGAATTTCTTTACAAAGAAGTTAGAATTTTATTCTGCTAGTTAGTTACAAGTTTAAAATGAAGGTAAAACGCCCTCTTCCTGGCAGGCAGGTTTTGTTTTTATTTTGTCTTTTGTGGAAGTGACAGCCAGCGGTCCTTTCCCTCCAGGCCTGGCGATGAGTTTGGGGGTGCTCAGCCCTGTAAGGGGCCAGTAAGTAGACCGATCCCCAGCCACATGAACTTGTATCTGCTTCAGCAGTTTGGGAAAGTAGCCTGTTAGAATGGTAGCTGCTGAACGTTGCCTGTTATTTTGGGGGGATTTGGTCGAGACTCCTGAAATGTCATCGACGTTTGCATGCTCTGATTCCTTGGCCGGAGGTGGCACAGTAGTCATGGCCTTTCCACCCGGTTCTGTGGTGGCCTTTCAAAATGACAGGGAACGCAGCTCTGGTTTCTAGAAGATGGTCGTCATTCCATGGAGTACAATGTGCCATTAGGAGTTTTCTCATTCCAAGGCTTTGGACTTCATAACATTGGGATTGTTTTTGTCATAATTTCCAACATTCCATAAATATTTGTCAAGGACAAAGGAAAGGAATGTGGACCTTTATTCTTTTCATATAAATAACTTTGTACACGTGACTTCCTGCTTTCACATGAAGAGGAAGAATCTAGCTCCCTCGTATCCTAACTCTGACATTATAAGATTGTGCACGTATAAGGGGTTGAATATATTTTGTAAAACTCTAATGCATTTGTATTTCTGTGCTGTCCTAAAGTTTACCTTTTTACTTAATTAAAGATATAGAAACTATATATTTAAATCATGTAAATGGGACACAATTTAGGGGTTTTTCCGATCTTATTTTCCATCAGCTTCTCACACACACACATAGTATGCTGCTCAAATTTGTGTGCAATATAAACATTTGAACATTTCAGTCAGGTACTGAGCCAGAAAAAGTAATTGAAGTTTTTAGAAAGCTTCTGTGCTTAGAAAATACTTGATTTTCTTGAAACATTAATAATTTATAACGGGAAAGATAGGATCAAGACTTATGTTTCAGGACACTTGTTCATTGGTTCCTAAATTTAGGAAGCATTTGATTAACAAGTTGGTAAAAGAATTTAGTGGTTACAAAAATAGTTTAAATATTTGAGATAAAAGGCTTTCCGCGAACCCTTTCTCGGGAAGTTTAGCTTAGAAATATTAGAAGTTTTCTAAGGAAGTTTATCTGTGGCACATGTTTTGATCAGAAAGGTAATTTCTCTTTGCTCTGGTAGTTTTATGATTTGTACTAGTTGTTTCTGTTGTCATTTGTTTAAAAAGAATGTGAAATGGATAAATCACGTCTAATCGAACTGAATTGTAAAACTTCTGTAACTTTATTTTAAAGAAAAATGAGAATAAAATGATCCCGCGCACAGTTGTGCTTGACCCATTCTTCTGGAAGCGCCCTCCACACTGTCTGTCGTCTGCGGGGTTGGAGCCTGCTGCGCAGTGGGACAGCTGTGCCAGCTTCGAAGGAAGCAGCACGCTGAATGAAGCAGAGGACTCCTGCTGATTTAATCTCTCATTTTGATGTTGCTTGTGATGGCACCTCAGTTTTTAAGGGGGTGACCCCCGCAGGAAGAATCCCTTGGTTTCTAGGGAATGCTAAGTGCATGGGGCCACACAGTGGGAGTTGGTTGTGCGATAATACCTCATCGCATGCTCACTGACAGACCCCCGGGGGAATAAGAGGACATTGTCACGAGCAGGCCATTTTTCCACCCAGACTGGTAAGCTTCAAAATAGCCCTTGACTTCCTTGACTCCTGGCATATTTTCATTCATATCTATGTCTCTGTGCACTGAGATTTTCTCACAGCTGTTCTACGAACCAGGAGCTTTGGGATGTGCCTCACAGAAGAAATGGGCAAATTTCTTTGTCCCCTGAGGTGGCGTGCTTCTGAGTGCAGGGTTCATTTGAGGTGCCGGTGTTCTCTGACTGGGACGGTTAACCCCAGAGCTGATGATGAGGCGGCTGGGAGTCCCAGAGCCCAGCTCCACGGGCCTCACCCCTGTTTTCTGGGGCCTGCTATTGGTTATTCAGCACTAAGTTCTCACTCTTCCCGGGTAACATGTCTGAGTCCCATCTCTTCCTGGCTTTGCTCCATCGTTTCCCAGGGTATTTTGCCTGACCCTTCACTGTTTCCCTATTTCCAGTCAACTCTACCTTCTTTGCCCAGATTCATCTTAAAACATTAAAATTTGTCCTTATTTTTAATTTTCACTTCACTCACACTACACAGTAACCCTCAGCATCTACGACTGTCCACAGGATTAAATCCAGATTCCTAAATCAGGCCCTCCGGTGCCACCACGCCGTAACCTGCACCCTGTTGGCTTCTCTGCTGACGCCTTGGACTCCATGGGTCCCTGGCCACCGGAAACCTTTGCTGTGGCTGTTGCTTTCCCTGCCTCTGGTTGTTGGAGAAGCATTATGGAGAGAACCCGAAGAATCGCCAATGGAAGACCAGCTCCAGCCTCTTCCCGAAGGTCTCCCCCACGGCTGCCTTGAGTCCTTTCTGAAACCCTCGGCCTCAGCCCTTACTGAGCACTGCATGAATAGGCACTTCCCAGCCTTCGAGATTTACAATCTGTAAAACTTTTGAGAACGGAGATGGGCAACTTAAGTGTAAAAATCACATAAAGAGCAAGAAATGTATACATTGAAATAAATATAAAGTAGCAATTCATGCAGCCAGGACCTGGAGAATGAGCGGGATAGTGCCAGCACCTTAAAAACCTCACGCCTTGTGTCTCTCCCAAATCATAACTCCTCCTCCAGAATTATTTGGTACTCTGACTTGAGATCATCATTTCTTTGTAATTTTACCTCCTTCCTCCTTCGTTTGTATTCCAAAAGCAGTTTATTTTTTGTCTGTCTTTGAACTCGTATAAATGGAATCACACCATTTGTATTATGTCTTTTCTGGTTTGTCTTGGTTTTTAGGCTATCATTCTTTTCACCCCTGTCTTACTGTCCCCATTGTACACTCTGCCATCGTTTATCCAGCCTGCCGCAGGCAGACACAGGCTGTTTCTACTTTGGGGCTAATGTGAACGGCAGTGCTGCCTCGATCATGCTGGAGGAGGTGACAGGAATGTACAATGCGGGGTCACAGGAATATGTACATCTTCGGCCTTTATAGTTAATGCTAACTTCTTTTTCAAAGTGATGCTACCTTTTTACTTCCCAGCAGCATGGCATCAGAATGTCATTGTTCCCACATTGTCTCCAATGCTTTGGTATCACCAGGAATTTGAATTTTTGCTGATTTGGTGTGCGTGAAATAGTATCTCACTATGGGTTTTAATTTGCATTTCCCTGAGTACCAATAAGGTTGAGTGTTTTTTCATTTATTTATTGACCATTTAGATTTTCTACTTTTACAAAATGCCCATCCAAGTCTTTTACTCATTTTTCTATTATATTCTACATACTTTTCATTAATTATGTGTTACAAATATCTCATTCTGTGACTTTATTCTTTATGACGTCTTTTGATAAATGGTTCTTAATGTAGTCAAATTTATCTTTCCTCTTATGATTAGGTGAAATATCTTCTTGCGTCTTATTTAAGAAACCCTCTGTACCTCCAAGTCATGAAGATATTTTCTGTCATTTCCTAGAAGTTTTTTAGTTTGACTTTCACATTTAGGACTTTATCTACCTGGAATTGTTTTTTTAGAATGGTGTGGAGTAGGGGTCAAAGTTCTCTACCCCCACCCCCAACATAGTTAGAACGTTTTGATATTTCTCATTTAGCCAAGAAAGGAGTCTTTTTTAAACTACATTCTCTTATTCACTTCACACAATGACATTTTAATATCAAAACATGGGCAGAGTATAGGGTCAGAGTAAAGAAGAACCCTTTAAATCAAATAACTGAATTGTACTAGTTCAATTTGTCCTTATTTTTCCCATTTTGTTACAGGTCCTGTGCAAAGCATTGCCTCAGCACCAGTTTATGGAGATGGATGAAGGAACCTTATATTTTCACTCTGAAGAGCTGATGTTCCCCAAGTCTAACAATCACATATGTGTCCAGTGTCTCAAGAACTGTCCTGGACAGCCACAAACCCTCAGGACTTTCAACACTACACCAGAAACTCACACTGTCTTCCAGAGACCCAAGATTTGCATGTCTTTGGCTACTTGTGCTGGGAAGTCACTCTTAAGACTAAAGCAAGTCCCTCACACTACCTTTTAAGCCCCGCCTTCTCCTCATCAAGTATTCAAGTGCCTATATGTACACACAGTACATGCCATATACGCAGTTCCTAGAGCTTGCTGTTCCACAGGGGAGATGGACAATTACCACAGAAGGTAAGGAGGGCCGGGTCAAGGGTAAGGCGGGGTGAGTTCGGTCACATCACGGTGGCTAACTTCTTTTTGAGAGGGACAAGTAGGTGTCTCTTCCCCTGAGAGCCTAAGTTCACTTAAACTCACTGAAGTTTAAGTGATAGTTTTCGGGGTGAGGTAGAGGTGGAGAAAGAGGTCATAAAATTTGATGGTCTCTGGGACCTAGGAGAACAGAATAGGCAAAGACTTGGAAGCAGCACATGTTCTTTGGTGTGGCTAGCACCTAAATGATGAGGGATGGGCAAAAGATGAGGCTGGGAAACGAGGCCAGGTCAGGACGGGGAGAGCCCCGTCAGCCTGGCCAGGGGGTGTGGACTTGATCTAAAAGGTCAGAGAAACCCTCGAAGGGCTTCCCCACGGGCAGGTTGGGTGCAGAATTTGAAAAGCTCGTTATGGACATGGCACCCTTGCATTTGTCTTGCCCTGAGCTATGCAGTCAATGATGTTTCTCTGAACTCCACAGCCGCCCCTTCCCTTTCCTCAATGGCCCAGTCTCCCAGCTTTCCACTGACTTTAAATCACCTTTGTTCCAATCCATAGACCCAAGAACAAAACTGGGCCCTCAGTCAAAAAGCATATGTTTTCTTTTGATCTGGACAGAGCTTAGGTTAGTGGGGCTTGTCAATGAAAAGCGACTAGAAAGTAATTTGGGGCAATACAGTGCCTTGGAGGACACGTTAGCATCTAAATTACTTTGTCAGAGTGGAGAACCCAGGAGACAGGTGCCATCGGGGGCTGTGTCGATGTGTTTAAACGTGGGGAGAACTCACTTTTTCTTCGTGTAGTTTACAGGCAGGAAGGGAGTAATTTGTATATCGAAGATGGCCATCTGCAGTTAACATCTGGATTTTCACTTATATTCGATCCAACCCATGGAGTTTCTTCTGATACACTTTGCCAGACAAATCGTATGCTAACTTTGGGGAATGGCTAGGTCCAAGTAGGCCAAAGGAGAATTTTAAAAGTAGCCTTTCCATCTGCCCCCTCCTGGCTTTATGTGCCCTAGAAAACACTCAGCAGCACTTCCCAGAAACCACAGAGACAGAAGTGAAACTACACCGTCCTCCGTGAGGCCACCCTGAATCACTTCTTTGTACAAGATCATCCACCAGACACCGAAGCCTCCGTGCCCGATCTTCACTCCCCCAAATGCCTTCAGAATGGAAATTCCCAGGTAAAGTCTTAACAGATGAAGACGAATGAGAATTTTTTTTATCACCTACTTTATGGTCATTTAAAAGCACCAGGCCGGTGGGCCTGGAATCTTTAAATCTCACCTATTTTACGACCTTTAAAGTGTGTTTTTTTAATGAGTAATGGTCCCCTCATTTTGAGACTCGAAGTGAATGCCATTAATTCCACTCCTTGGCATCTGGGATTAATGACGCCTTAGAAGTTTTCTTTTGGGGACTTGCTGGAAACGAAGGGTACTAGTCACTCCTCCTCCGGGTGGAAAAAGTGTTACTTTAAGTTATCGAGTTAAATCCTGTGACGATGCTCCCTCGAAGAGCAGGCTGTTTCCAAAGCTTCTAACACAATTCCTAACACGGAACGGGGGTTCTTATGTGGGTAATGTTTACACGAGCTGTGTCTCAACTCACAGGTTCCTGCACATCCGAGCCAGAGTACACATGAAAGCGTCGTATAAAGGTGCTAGAGAACTGAAATGCTCTGCAACAGACAAGAAAAGAGTGTCACCTCACAATCCGACAGCTAAAAACAGAGCTCGCCTCAGCTACAGCCCCAGCCCCAGGATGGAAGTACACCTTTACTCAGTCACGAAGCTGCTTATGTGGGTGAGGTACTCTCTGAGGTCCAGAAGACAAGAAACCTGGTCAGAAATTTGATATAAAGCGATGAGTGTCTTGAGAGGTCCAGTGAAGTGCCATGGCAGTCCTTTCAGCTGGAACAATCAGACAAGGCTTCCAGGAGGAGGTGGCATTTGTGATGCTCCTTGAGTGAAGATGGTAAAATTTGGAAGAGGCAGAATAGATAAGAGCAGATTTTGAACCCACTGTAGGGGGCCTCATGCCTGCGATGCAGGAGAGGAATACAGAGTGAGTGAACCTCTAGGAAGTGGTAGGGGAGCGATGCTAGAGAACTGAGGAGGAAAGCAGACTCGGGGGAACTGGTTTTGTAATGAACTGTGAGGACAGGGAGCCTGGCACACCACAGGCACTTGACGAATGTCGCGATGGGAACGAAACCCTCCTTTCTAACGCAAGGCTCTGTGCCTACGGCTTTCCAAGAAGCACGATGGAACGGACATACGGAAACAGTAACAGAAAGCAGTGCTTTCAACTATTTGTTTTACAGAATGCAGGGTGAAGCTGCAAAAGGATGTTTAGCACCACGAAAAGTAGGCCAAGGGTAAGAAAAACTCCCCATACCCAAGAGAATTCAGCTGACCAAATTAAGTCTGATCCAGAATAAACAGTTCTCATCTGGAGATCTGGCAGTTCAGAAAGTTCTGTCCAAGGGCAAAAAGGAGGCTCAGGATGCTGATCTGCATAACTACGTAAGCCTTTAGGAAACAGGGAAGAGCTGCTGCGGTGCCGTGCGTGAGGACACTCCAATGAGAGAAAATAACAGTTCTCAGGCCTCAAGAGAAACTAGGCTCCCATGCCCTTTCCATGAACTTGACCAACCTCAGTCAGTTTTCCCCATGCTCACCCAGCATTCAAGGCCTAAAACAAGGTTTCCATTATCAAATCCCTCCAATAGAAATAACTTTCAGAATCATGTGAGCACTGGAGCTCATGTGAAGGGAAACAAGTTTAGCTATTACAAATAAGTCAAGACCTTTCATACTTATCTAAGACACAGGTTTTCCCACACAGTTATAAAATAATAAAATAGTAAGGCAAAGGATATTGCCAAGAGTGGCAGAAGTGTTAACAGGTCTAAGACAGATGGAGAGTTAAGTGAAAAAAAAGGTGACTAATGAAACTTCTAATGAGAATGGAGAATTTCATATATGGGGTTTGAGTATCTCAAACTCTCCAAGGCCCTTTGCCTATACCTGATTATTCCCTTCTTTAATTCCATCCCCCACACTTCCACCCTTGACCTATGGATGTGGCCATTTCCCCTTAAGAACTGGATCTCTTAAGGCAGGGCGTCCCCTCCCACACGCTCGCGGTGTGCACTGGGGCCTGACACCGCAACCCCCCCACTCCCCCTGGAGCCTTGACACCCGCCCCTGGGGCATGGTCCATGGCTCCACCTGGGGGTGTGAATCTAGGACTTTCTGTGTGTAAAGCAGACGTGTTAACCATTACACTATGGAGCCACCCCACATTCAACACTTATATCATCAACTATGCTACACTATAGGGATATGCAACCCTACACAAGAAAGTTCCTACTCTCAAAAACATCAACACTTTATACATAAAGATACTCAACAGAATGACCTACAAACAGGTCAAGTACAAGGTACTGAGGATGTGAGAAGGGAGTCTTCACAGGGTAAGTAGTTATCAGGGAAGCACTTAAAAACTACCTTAAACACATCTTGGATAATAGCCACAGGCCGAGTTGGGATGAAAAAAACCATTCTGAGTTTAAAGCAAACAGTCTAGGTAAAGGCAGAAAAGTATAACAAAAACCTGATTAAAGTTTGTGGGAAAACAACGTAATCTAAAGCCAAATTACAAGGGAGCCTTAAATGTGCTAAGAATTTGGACTTCATTAAGTAGACAGTGGGCCACCCCACATTCAACACTTATATCATCAACTATGCTACACTATAGGGATATGCAACCCTACACAAGAAAGTTCCTACTCTCAAAAACATCAACACTTTATACATAAAGATACTCAACAGAATGACCTACAAACAGGTCAAGTACAAGGTACTGAGGATGTGAGAAGGGAGTCTTCACAGGGTAAGTAGTTATCAGGGAAGCACTTAAAAACTACCTTAAACACATCTTGGATAATAGCCACAGGCCGAGTTGGGATGAAAAAAACCATTCTGAGTTTAAAGCAAACAGTCTAGGTAAAGGCAGAAAAGTATAACAAAAACCTGATTAAAGTTTGTGGGAAAACAACGTAATCTAAAGCCAAATTACAAGGGAGCCTTAAATGTGCTAAGAATTTGGACTTCATTAAGTAGACAGTGGGAAGTAGATGAAGTCTGTACACATGATCAAGGATGTGTTCTAGGAAGACTGGTGGTCCAGAAGCTAATCCACGTACAGACATTCCACGTTTTATTGCACTTCGCAGATGTTCCAGTTTTTATAAACCGAAGGTAACCCCTTCCACTAGCAGGAAGATTGGCTCCCTTTACTGCAGTGGCCTGGAACCAAACCCGCAGTCTCTCTGAGGTACGGCTGTATCAAAGGCCTAAACTAATGGTTCTCAATGGGACTGCACAAGCCAATCACCTGTGTGCTTTGAAAGATCCTGTTCCTGGGTCCACCCATCAGATTGTGCTTTGTTTTGTCTGGGATGAGGCTCAGGCATCACCCCAAGCTTTTAAAAGCACCTCAGATGATTCCAATATACAACTAAGGTTGAATAACCTTGACTTTGATCTGTAGTTTATGTTGATACAGTAAGGCTCAAATCACACACACAAAAAAAGGAAAGCCACACGCACACGTGTATTTGTGTGTATATACATACACAGACCTCAAACAAAATTTTGAAGAAATCACAAATAGCAAGCTAAACTGACCCAGTAAAATTAAAAGCACACCATTACACCATTCCCATCACAAAAGGAAAACAAATATTGAATATATACAATTCGTTTATTTAATAAATTAATGTCATTCAAAATACAGTGCCAGAACATTATGCAGTTGAACATGCTAGTAATGTTTGTCATGAAGCACCTGTGCTCATGGTAGATGGACGGCGCCCCGCTCCTGCTAGTGGTTCCTGGGATTAATGCCAGAGCAGCACTGGCTAGCTGCTCTTCTGCACAGCTGGGGCAGAGAATTCCTGAACAGTTCACCTTCCTAATCCTACCCCCCACACACAACAGGTTAAAAAAAACACACCCTGACAGCTAATGGGTATCTATACACAATCACTCTACAGTAATGCTTGTTATTAAATTAAGATGTAATGACCTGGTTAACCCACTCTAAATCTTTAAGATGGAGAAATACAACAGCAGCAGGTAGTTAAATGCATGAGCCCATGTTAATGTAATACAGAAAGTGGAGGCATTTACTGATTAAAGCTCCACTCAGACCCGCACAACGAGGGACTAGCAATCCTTACTGCAAGCCCAGCAACTTAAGTCCACATCTGGTAAATGACCAGCTGATTGGAAGACCTGTATTCTAGACAAGTATAAGTTAGTGAAAAGAGAATACATGCACCTAATAGTATAGTTAGACTGATCCTGCAGTCACAGCTTTCCCTGTGCAACACCATAAAGTGGAAGATCTTCCTCGACTATAGTATAGGATTTAGACATTTCTATACCAACATGGACGTTAGTGTTAAGTGCAGATGAATTAATTACACTGAAAAAAAAAAAAAAACTGTATTCCAGGACTTCGGAACAGAAGCACAGGAATGAAATACATATACTAAAATAACCTCAGCACAATTTGTGATATACCACACTAGGAACAGGAAACTATTTTAATAAGTGAACTTTTTGAACTGTACATACACAGGGCTAACAATGTTAGATAATCCAGATTCTATGTTCTCGTGATACACATAAAAGTTTCTCAATTATTGGATAATCTATTTCATATTATGGAAGCATATCTTTCTGTAAGACTCACTGATATATATTATACTGATGCAAATATTAAGTAGGGCATAAAAATAAAATTTATCAAAGATAGATTTTTATGTACTCATATTTAGTCCTTTCATAGCCTCTCTTGTTTAGCAAAGAAAATGACAAAGCACAAATCAGGCGTGCAGTCCTTGAACTCCCAACTATACAGATGGTAGTGCAACCATGTCTCCGTCCAGTTCAAACTCCTCTGTCCCATCCGGTGAAAAGAGATAGGTTGGTGGTTTCCATGGAGATTCTTCAAGGCAGGACGGATAAAGTTTCCCCACAGTGCATCGAAAATCTCTCCCTAAGTCCCACAGTACACGTTCCGATATATGCTGCCGCAGAGACCACCGGTCAAGTTCCAGATCATACTGGTAGGTGACATATTTAGCTCTCTCATTTAAGTGGGTTTCTCGCATAAACACACACAGAGAATTTGAGATCACTACAGCTCTGACACAAGGGTCTGAGTACCTCTTGGCAGGGATGTTGGCTGCCATTTTCCACTCATTTTTATTCACATCATAAATTTCCACAGTTACCGAAGACCCATCTACAGGGCCAGACGGGAGTCTCACGCCAGAATTGGTGGCAATGTGCAACCCTCCAATATAGAAAATTTTATCACCGAAAGCTGCGGCTGAAGCAAAAGACCTGCTAGTCTGTCTCATGGCCATTTCTACCCACGAATCAGACCTTGGAAAGTAACAGTACATGAGGTTCAGTGTCATCACATAAATGCAGTCGTGAACCACCACTGCTGCGCTCCACTGCCAAGCGCAAGGCAAAGGGCTTACCATTGTCCACTCGTCCTTCTCGGTGTCATACCTCTCTACAGTCCTCCGGTTAAGTTCTCCACCTACGCTGTCTCCTCCGATTGCATAGATGTAGCCCTCACAGCAAACCAGAGACGGCTTTACGCGGACGAAAAGCATCGGGGTCTTTGGAAACCAGGTATTTTGCTGTGCATCAAACCAATAAAAGCAATTCACAGTTCTGAAGGCAGTCTGAAGTTTGCTGGTTTTACTGTGATTTGTTTTTGTGTTTTTCAAAGGAATCTGACCACCTGCTATATAGATATCATTATCAGGAGTCACAACGGTCCCCACTTTATGCAAATCAGCTGGTGGGCTGCAGAGCTTGTAAACTTTTTCTGCTTGGGGGCTGTAACAGACAGAAGAGTAAAGACTACAAGAATTTTCTGAAGATGCTTCAATGAAAATCATCATTTCCTCTTTCGTCATTCCAAGTCTCGGTTTGAAAAACTTGGGCATGGACTTATACAGACCTTGAACCACTACAGACTTATCATTGGGTGGCAGACCCTGAAACCAAGCTCTCTGCGTTACTTCTGAAAGTGCATCGATTCTGATTTGGCTGAGAACTGAAGACAAATACTGGGATCGTGATTCTGTGTTGTACTCTAGCCACAGCATAGCAGCTTCGCGGACTGTCTCCTCCTTTTCCACATTTAAATTGTCACTACTGAGAATGTCTACCAGTAGGTCATGTGACAGCTGCATGAACGCTTCCTGGTGATACACGGCAGTGAACTTGTGCTCCACCATTCTTTTAGCACTTTGTTTTAATTCCTCACAACTGAACAGGTCAGCAAAACTCAACAATCGCACACAATTCTCTGCATTTATTTTTTTAATTAAATATTCTCGACAACGCTGTAACACATCTTCTACCTAAAATGAAAAAACAAAAAAGGATAAAGGCAGGAAAGACATATTTTATTTTTGTGTAACACACAGATGTATTAATCAGATCCCAATACTGTAGTCTTTATTTTTTGACATGTATGTTTGGACTAAGAGATAATGTCTTCATAGTAATAAAATTAGAAGACTATGCATTGCTTTGCATTTCTTCTTCCTGTGCAGTGGCCTACTTAACTAACTGCCCTATTTACAAGGTATTAGTATAACATTAAATATGCTTTCAAAAAACTAAACGGACTTAAGGAAAAGGTAAGGAAATTCACTTATAAATTACACACTTTTCTAGGCTTTAAAAATATATAATTAAGAGAACCAAATGAAAACGAGAAATAAATCACAGTACAAGAAATGATTATTACTGAATAGCTGGAATCTGGTTTTATGAACATGGACAAGATAGTCAAATAAAACCAGAAAATTATGTACGAATTATCTACTTTTACGAAGGAAAAGTAGATCTCGGTTGACTCTTAAGTGCTACCTACTATACCTAGTCACATCATAGTGGTCAACTAGAAGCAATTTACGGATTCAAAACCTGGATTGGCCATTCAGTACTTGTACAATATTAGACAAGTGGCTCCACTTCTCTCAGCCTCAGTTTTCTCTTGGATAAAATGGGGAAATCCTTACAAATGATTATTGTAAAGCTCAGATGAAAACCCATATAAAGCAAAGTACAGTAACATTTCATGTGGTTAATAGTGGAAGTCATAGAACCAGCCGAGTCTAGCCAGGGCAACCCAGTCCATGAGGCAGTCTTATTTTCTATGTGGCCAACAATATGCATATGGGTTTCATTAACATGGTAGGAACACAATTATAAGGAACAGTGTCACTATTTACAGTAACAAAGTGTTCTGGAATCTAAATTTCCTTAAATTCCTCAATTTGTTTAGCAATTCTAAAAAAAAACACTTGCTTTTAGTTCCTGGCTTTAAAAAAGTTAACGAAAACTTACAAGCTACGGAAAGACAACGCTTACATAGTAGGCATTTCCGTTTCGAGTTTGGATTTATGACATGAATGCCTTTGATTCTGAAGCACCAGGAAGCTACCTACTATGGCCTCAGTTTCCCCAGTTATAGGTATCTACTATAGGTACAGTATTTTAGCTTAGTTTAAATACTTCTCTTTAAGAGATCAATATGGGCACATGGCTATCCTACATATTTAAATTTGATAATTTCCAGAAGAATCCTGAAATTATCCGTGAAAAGCTATACCACTGAAAATTAGTACATCTAAGCATTTAGCAAAAAAACTGAAGCACTTTAATGAACACTGTTAAAAATTACTTTTACTTGAAATCTAAATTCTCAGGTATATTAGGCAGAATATGAAACTAGTATGAAATTTTCACTTATCTTTTAAATTCATTCCCATCATAAGACTAATTGAGATGACTGGGTGATCAAATCCTATTGTTTTCCCCTTAACACATTTTAAAAAGACAAGACAACTTTTACTTAACTAAAATCTGCAACAAGAAAATTACATAGATACGGGAAATCACTGATGAAATAATATTTCTTGAATAAATAAACCACGGTTAATGTATATAACAGAGAAGACTGCTCACCTGCAGGAAGCAGGCTGTTTCATAAAGCTGCTCTACAGTGCTGTCATTTATTGCCAAGTTACCCGTGTATGCGTAAGTTATTATAATCTGTAAGGTGGCTGCATCTACATTCCTCAGGTGTACGTGGGTCTGTTTGCTTTCACTTAGTCCACTCATGAACATGGCCCTACAGCAGAGAGGGGGAAAAAACAAAGCTTATGGTTTAGTGTAAAACAAATTTAGAGCTAAAAAGAAAAAGTAGACAACATGGGCTGTTTATTTAGGATATTTGCTACTGGAAGACTTATTAGGAAAACTTTTGAGGGAGACAGATATACCAAACCATCCCACCATGCCGTTCTGAGTGAACATCATCAAAATTCATTTCGGGCATACCTTGTTTTATTGCACTTTGCAGAAATTGTGTTTTTTACAAACAGAAGACCCTCTACCAGCGATAAGATTACAACCTGCTGAAGGCTCAGGTGATGGTGAGCATTTTTTAGCAATGGAGCTTTTTTTAATTAAGGTATGTACAATTTTTTTAGACATAACACAATTGTACACTTTAAATAGACTGCAGTATAATGTAAACGTAACTTTTATGCACTGGGAAACCAAAAAATCATCTGACTCGCTTTATTATATCTGCTTTATTGCAGTAGTCTGGAACCAAACCCATGACATCTCCGCAGTATGTTTGTAACATTCATAAAATGAAATACTATTTAGCAATAAAAAGGAACTACTGATATGCATTAAACACAAATGAATTTCAAAAACATTATGCTCAGTAAAAGAAGCCAGATACAAAAGACTACATATTAAATGATTTCATTTACATGAAATGTCCAAAAAAAGCAAATACATAGAGGGACAAAAGGGAGATTAGTAGTTACCTAGGGCTATGGGTAAGAATGGTGACTGTAAATGGGTACAAGATGATGGAACTTTCAAATTAGACTGTAGAGATGGTTGTACTATCTCTGTGAATCTACTAAAATTCATTTAGTTATAGGCTTAAAATAGGTGGATTTTATGGTATGTAAACTCATCTCAATGAAGCTGTTAAAAATTTAATTTACACAAATGATTCCCTAAAAATATGCAGAATCTATTATATATAGGAAACTATGCTGGAAAAGGAATTAGCATTGTAGAGAATACAAAGTAGAATGGCCATTTATTGGTGACAGGTGAATAACAATGCAAAGACTATTACTGTATGTAAAGAAGAGAAGTGTCTATAGTGATCAAAAGCCGGTTTCAAAAGTCACTAGCTTGGGCCCCTTCAGAAGATGAGGAAGATGAAGATGATGAGGAAGGCATCCAAAACAGATAAAATCATGACTCCAGGGAGAACATAAGACCCACTTATTATTCCAGGGGCATGGCTGAAAATAAGGGCTAATACAGGAGACTAGAAAGTGAACTGGAAAGATGAGAGGAAATCAGATCACAGAGGGCTCTCAAAATGAGACATAACAGTCTAAGTTTTTTCTTGTAGATAGTGGAGCACACCAAAGGGTTTTGAACATGGATTTATTACATAATAAAATGTATTCTAGGATGAGTACTTTATATACTGATAGACTTCAAGTGCCATAGGCTAGAGACAGGAAAACTGGTCCTGAGGCTACTATTGCAATAACCTAAATGAGAAGAACCTGAGCTACAGTGGCAGAAATGGATACAAAAGCTACATATGACAAAGAACCAACAAGATCTGGTCATTTAATCAACAAAGGGAATAGGAAAAAGTAGGAAATAGACAAGGAAAGAATCAAAAGTCTCTCTTCATTTTCAAAGTGCCTGAAAAATATTGATCACTATTGAGAGAAAAATTGTAAGATCAAGGAAGAAAGTTAATCCTGGGAAAATGGCGAGTTAAATTTTAGATAGTTATTTTCAGGTAAAAGTAGTTGAGTCAAATGGAATTCATACAATAATCAGTTAACTATTTAACATTACCAGACTTAGGAGGTCAGGCATTAATGTGGTGAACTGTGAATTATCTACCACATGACATGTGTTAAAGCTGAAAAAGTTATCTGAGGGAAACTAAAACCTAAAAGAAAAACCCAGGCAGAATCCCAAGGATCAATCTGAATAGAATTCAATTAGGATAAAAAAAGAAAAATGAATGACCGAAGGCTGAGAAAGATTCATCAGAAAAATAACCACCAGACCAGTACGAAGCTACTCAGGGCAAGAGAGGTGGGGTGTCAACCATGGAGTCAAGGGTAACAATCACTGCTAAAGCACTTAGGTAGTCACTGGTGATGCCCAGTGTCGCCCAGAAGGACAACAGCTAAGCTTCAGGCAGCCAGCGGGTGGAAGAGTGGCACAAACCACATCAATCAGGGTGGTTGATGATTTCCTCCTGAAGAATACAGGATGGTCATAAATAAACCCTACCAAGTAATGGAGAGCAGAAAGTGTTCTTGAAAAACATCCAAGACATGACAAGAAACCCTCTAAAAACTGCTACTGGCTTCACCTGTTTGACATGGGAGAATGGGAGATAACCAAAAGAAACCTGAAAAAGAACTCTAAGAGCTCTGAGAAAAAAAAAAAAGATTTAGGAGTCACAGTAGTTTTTATGTCTATTCCAGTAGATGGTAGTAACTTTGGAAGAGGAAGTAGGGCATGGGAATGGCTGACTATACAGATGACACTGAGACGGGTTATCCAAGGCTATGGCTTATAACACCAGAATGGACTGCCGTAAAGGAAACTGTGCTTCCTAAACACCAAAGCCAACCTAATCATGAATATTTTAAACAAACGTTTTTAAGACAAAATACTGAATTACATATTATAATAGGCTAAAGTACCACAATGAAAGAGATGTTGAGTAATTCTCTCATTAGGGGTCTAAAATGAACTGTAAATGTTACCAAGAAGTAGAAACTACTATTTCAGTGGTTCTTCTGATTTCATATGTTCTACTGATTCTTGGTGGGACCTAACTGGTAACTCAAAACTACAAAGGGAAGAATGTATCTAGTTCACCAGGCAAAATTTCTAATAGCAAATTTCTAGTGATAAAGACTGATAGCAACATTATGTATATGTAAAGATACTGAAATCTATAAACCTGGAAGTAAAATCCAGTTGAAGAATACCTGGGAAAAGATCAAATTATTATTGTGGGAGTATATAATAATCTACCCAGTCCAGAGAAAAGGTATGTCAGAGAAAAAAATTAATATGTGTTTTTGTATTGTGGATTGTGAAACTGGCTCAGGCACAGGATTTTAAAGATGAGTAACTTTAATCTTAAACATGTATTAAACAATTTTACTTATTATTATTTCTATTTGAATTATCTGTTTTGCTTTAGGGAGAATATATTCTCTCAGAAGATGAAGGATGCTAAAGAAGAGAACTAGCTAGTGAAAAGGAAATAATAGTAGCCTTAAAACAACTGTGCTACCTTTAAGACTGTAACATTAATGAAAGATTTAAGTTTCTTGGTCTTAAGGAAAACCAATTCTAACCCAATCAGTTAAAGATAAATAATAACCTCATAACTAGAGAATTGAAAGAAGTGTTATTTATATAATCACAAATAAACTAAATGAGAAAAAAAGGGGAAGACATCTAAATAAACTCACGTGTTACTACCTGATAAAGATGATGATACTGAAAATATCAGACAGAATTTCTGCGTAAGTTTAAAAGTTAGACTAGATGACTGCTAAGATTACTACCACAAAAGATTCTACTGATTATAAACGTCAATCTGAAAAACCACAGTTAAGGCATAAAGCTCTTTCCAATAAGGGGTAATCAATTTATAATTAATGGCCATTATAAAGGGAAAGCTAATGGGCTTAGGTATTGACTGATTACGAAACCTCGAATTTCTACCACCATTTACTAAACCAACAGATGTGGTGGGGAAAAAAAAAAAAGACCATCGCAATCATTTGAGAAGCTTTTAAATACACAAATTCTGAAACTCTAACCCAGCCAGACCCACTGAACCAGAAATTCTTGGTTTGAAATCCAAGAATCTCTCTTTGTAAAAGCAACCGAAAGGACCACTGTTTGCAAAGATGCCATGCTAAGAAAAGAAAATCAGTGTCTGCAATACATGAAAAATCCGTAGCTTAACCTGAAACAATTGCAGATACAGCAAAGGCAACTGGCCTTTGGGCTTTATCTTCTGTAATCATCGTGATGTGTGTTGCACTGAGGAAGGTGAGGTTTCTACACCTTCTATGTACATGAAGATTAAACCTGTCCTCTCCACAGCTGCCATTAAAGAATAGCAGACCCATCAATGGACAATTGGATAAAGAAGTTATGGTTCATGTGCACAAGAGTATTAGCCATAAAGAAAAAAGAAATCGTATCATTTGCAACGACATGGATGGACCTAGAGTTATTCTGCTGAGTGAAATAAGTCAGAGAAAGATAAATGCCATATGACTTCACTTATACATGGAATCTAAGGAACAAAAGAACAAATTAATTAAAAACAGACTCACAAATATAGAGGACAATCTGGTGATGGCCAAAGGGGAGAGGGTTAGGGGGTGCTGGGAGAAACGGGTGAAGGATTAAATAAATACAAGTTAGTAGCTGATAAATGATCACAGGGATGGGAAGCATGGCACAGGGAATGCTATCAGCAGTAATGTAATGGCTGTGTGTAGAGCCAGAAGAGGGAAAAAGAGAAATCAAGGGGATCATTTCATAAACTATATAAATGTCTAACCAATGTATTGTATACTTGAAACGAATAAAATTAAAGAAAAAGAACAGGAGAAATTAACATTCACTGCTGATCTCCACTTATGACTACTAATATTTGTAGGAGAAATACAGTGGTCCACATTTAATTCACCTTTACTCACCCTGTCCCTTTCGAGTATTAAGTAAAAATTCAACCTAAAAGTAGAAAACAAATAAAGGAATTTCTATGCCTTGGCTTCTATTCCTCTCATGAAACACATAATAAAGAGAAATCCACTTAAAAAGATTAAAAGTTGCAAAAGACCATATAAAGTTAAGCTTTACTTATTTGTCATTAGCAAATAACCAAATCAACTTCTAAATTCTGAGGCATAGAGAAAAACAACAATGTTGTTTTTTATTAAATAGTTTAATCTGGCAAGAAGTCTGGTAAGGCTAAAGGATCACAAGTGGTAACAGTAAGAAAAAGGGAGAAATATTTTGCAAAAGAAATGTCTTTAACATGTTTTAAAAGTACGAATTATCCTCTAAAAGTTATTATTGAGCCTACTGTACTTTAATTTATAATGACTAGTTTTTTAATTATTTTAAAATCTCGAGTAAATAAAAATTATACCATTCATTTTTTTAAAGGTAAAATAACATTCCGAATTTTTCTGCCTCCATCATTAAAGCTTTTCCCTAGTCCATTTCAACAAATTTCTTGTATTTAAACTGTTGTAAAAACTTTTTTCATCTGTTCCTTACTTATACACGTGAGGGAGAGATTTAGAAAGCACATCATCCCAACAGAAAATTTAAGCCAAACACTGACGTCTATTTTTTTTTTTAATTTAAATGATGCTTAAAAGAATTCCTAAAGGGGACTAAATACTAGACTTTGGGTGGTGAGCATACAATGCGTTATACAGATGATGTATTATATAACTGTACATTTGAAACTTATATAATGTATTAACCAATATCAACCCCAATAAAATTAAAAAAGAATTCCTATTAAAACATTAAAATAAGATAATGTTTTGCATCTGAAATACAAACTAATCAAGATTATAGTACTTACCTAAAATAAGAGCTACATGTTGCAAGAACCATCTTATGACAAGGGAATTCAGTGCCCTCAACAATTAACACTATGTCAGTAAACAACTGCTGCTCATAAAACAGTTTTAACTGTTCCAACAAGGACACAGCATACTCAGTATTGATCTGCCTCTCGTCTTGAGTGGACATGACTGTATTCCATTAATATCTCCAGGAGTAGATTAGAAAAGTCAGTCTTAGTGATGGAAGGTCAAGTGAATGCTTCAGAAATAAAGAAAGGAGAAACTCTGCTTGCTGTTATCTGCAGCATTCAGAACCAAGACTGACACATTCACTAATGAATAGTATCTTGTTAGAGACTTAAAATCACTCCTAGGTCATCCTGTGTTAATTAGGTTCTTCAGAGTTTTTCAACACAGTCTGCAGACATCTTGCTCAAATTTGCAACTGGTGTGCAGCTCATGAGTGAGAGGGAGTAACACACGAGGTAGATTTCGTGGCAACATCCTATGTTCCGTGAATCTTCTGAAGTAACTAAAAAGAAAGTAAGTTCAGTTAGAGCATCCAGGCCAGTGTATTTTAGAATACATTTTTTAAATGGCAGACTTAAATAAAAATTATATTTATATGAAGTTCAACTTTACTCGTTACCATAAAAATGAAACGTGAGAAAAGAAACATTTTTAAAAGTCTATTACATTTAAAATAAAAAACAGACTGGAGGAAATTAACATTTGTATTTTTAACTTTTTGCCTTCCATACAATATATAAACATTCTAGAAAATAAGGAGCACATAATAGGCATACATTTTTAAAAGAAAGAATTTAAATTACCACAAAGCCATATCTCCCAGTTGTTTAGTGGCAATACATGACCACGACCATGATTTAAGTGGGGGGAATAAAACCTTTCTCATGCAGAAATTCTCATTTTGGGGATACATTTTTAAATGCATTCACAAAAGCTTTATATTTAATTTACATTATTAAACTACATGGTAGACTCAATTGATTTCCAAAGTATAAATTATATATTTTTAAAATCTGCAGTTCAATTCTACAAAGGAAGTATACATAGTAAACTTAACTTCATATAGTGTTTCCTTCCTAGAAATCTTTATAAAAGCATACAATTCTACTGGGAAAAAAACCAACAAAACTTGATAAAATAGACTTGTGTTCTTATATGGAAGACTCCATATTAAACAAATATGAATGCTCTCACAATATGTAAATTTAATACAAATCCAATCTAAACCCTATTTGCAGAAGATTTCTTTGAAAGAATGCAAAAGAGTTGCCAAAATATTTGGGGGGGAGGTCAAGTTTTTCCTCATGACTTATCAAATATTAAAATGTGTTATAAATTACAACAAACCCAAGTAAACATACGAAAATGAGATACAATAAATATAAACATGGCATTTCAAATAAAGACAAGCTTATTTCAACAAATAATGTTGGAACTGGCTAACCACTCAAAACAAAAACCTAGGTTTCAGTCAGACTGCACATGGTTCATCAAAAGAAAACTCCAGCTGAATTAAAGTTTAACTTTAAAATGTTATTTGGAAATCAGTATTTACAACACATGGCAAAGAAATTACAAATCAGGAAGAGGAAAACCCAGGTAGAACGCTAGTAATAGTTAAAAATTAACTCTTTTCTAATTAGATGACTCAGTTTCCATAATCACAAAGTGCTGTTGGCATGAAACCTATAAATATGAGTATCACTGGAATCACTAATACTTTTTCTCACAAATATCCATATGTCAAAGAGATCATGTTGTACTTCCTGCCCGACTACACTATGACAGGAACTGCTAACCTGATATAAACTGTCAAATTTCCAGCCAAGTTAACCATGGAAGTAACTAAAACAGGTGCAAAGGCAGAGTGAGACCTTAGGTCATGCAAGGTAATGACCACGCTC
>NW_006436282.1:23336564-23344038 GCF_000325575.1 Pteropus alecto
CTCTTCCAGATCAAAGTTACACTATAAATTTAAGATCTACTACCTCTAAGGTTAATAATACCTAATATCACTGGCCATTTTCACATATTAATAATGCAGCAAGGCCCAGCGTTAGTGAGCGCGTGGGGATACGAACATTCTTATACTGGAGTGTAAGTTGATACACAACTACGAGGCCTTATTCAAAACTCCTGGAGCTAGACATGTTCTGGAATTTTGAATTTTTCACATTTTATAGAGGTAATATGGCACATATATCATGTATTACAAGACTCTCGCAAAGAGTCTCGGGCAGCACTCCTTAAACATATTACTATCTTTATTGCAGAAAATAAGAACTGTGAAAATACTACATATAGCCTCATGTTACTTCAGGTCAGGTTGTGCAGGCAGTTTTATTAACAACTTGATTTTAAGAGCTTTCTGAATTTCAGAATTGCAAGTGACATTATAGAGGGCATATCTGGCACTGTAAATGTTTAATCAGTCAATCTATCAATTCTACTTCTAGAAATTTATCTTACAGAAATGCATGCATTAATAAACTGAAAGTCCTAACCTGTCCCAGCTACAGGGCCCCAAATCGTCCCCATCCATATTTAAACCAGGTGAAAGAACTGGTGGCCAGGGCCGGGAGAGATCTAGATCACACACCTAGACCCCAGAATTCCTTGCAGGCTAGCTGTACAGGTTCACTCTGCTAATTCCTTTAACCTCATACTATGATCTGATTTTTTGCAGTGACTTTTTTGGGCCCCACTTAATTTATGTCTGGGTTTTACTAGATTTGATTTTTCAAATCACATGCATGAAACTGTTAAAACAACTGAAGCCTGCCTTTAGAAAATTACAGTGAGCCAACTTTATGTAATCCTCATTACCACTGATTTACACATCTTTATTTCCCATCCTCTTCCTCTGTAATGTAGGGTACAAGTTCTTCCTGATAACTTTTATTTAGGATATCTTAACATTAAAATAAGCATAAAAAGTTAGGTCATTCAGATATCATATTAAGCAAATAAACTTAATAATTTAAACAGATCTGTGTCTAGTACAATTCAAATGTTCCTTCTCTGGAAACACGGCCTTCAAAATTTATTAACTAAAAATGTGAAAAGTTGCAAAGCTTATGATGATCAACCAAAAGCCTTCAAATGCCTGTAACATTTTCTACAAGATTCCTTCTCTCCTAAAAACAAAATTTGAAATCAATATCCTAAATACTCTGAAACATTTCACAAAGTTCGTACTGTTACTTAATTACCAATGATTTGACACATTTTACAAATTTTCCTTTTAATATATTGTCATGTATCTAAAATTTGTTCTAAATACATCCTGTTATCTGTAAAAGTTAGCATCCTTAACTCAGTAATTTTCAAGTATCAAGTTAACTTCTCTACTACAAATTAATGGCTACTTAAATCTAACTCAACAAATGTTTATTGAGTATTCACTAAGTGTTGGTCACTGTACTCTTAAGTACTCAGACTGAGTTGCCAACCACCAGAGCTCCAAAACACCAAGTACATTTATTCTTAGTGGAGACTACAGCCAAAACCATGACTATGATTTAAAAACAGAGTGTTTTAAACCAAACTAGACACACTCAGTAGCCAAAAGAGGTGAGCAAATGAGTGAAGCAAGTTGGGTATAAGAAACATTTTTCAAAAAAAGAAAAGGAACATTTTTCTTGATATCTAGCTGTGTTGATCTTTTTCGAACTTTTGATATACAATAAATGTTATTCTTCACCATAAGAAAAACTGTAGTGCAAATAAAATGAACAAAGGAGGTAGTTGGCACTTGCCCCGACTAACAGTAGTTCACACTGCAGAGGAAAGAAAAACTTATCGAAGACCTTCTGAATTTATTAACATATGCAATGATTATCTAATCTAAAAAAAATACTTTCAAAAGGCGTACTACTCTCTTTCCTCATCACGAAGACAAAGCATGACTTTGTAAACCATAAAGTCTCTGTCCCAAATACTTAACTCTGTTGTCATGCCCACAAGCAGCAAAGACAGTATGTAAATGAATGGACATGATTGTGTTCCAATAAAACTTTATTTACAGTAACAGGCTTCAGGCCACATATACCAATCTCTGTTTCAGGCTGCTTCTTGATCAAATATTGAGTCAGTGACTAATATGCATAATTCAAGTTATTTTTCCTGAAAAAATGTCTTCCTTTAGATCACAAAAACAAGGAAAAAGCACAAACCTTAAAAGCCTAAATATAATATCTAATCTAACCTGTATATATTCCACATTTATTTTCAACTGAAATATTTTAACATCTCTTACCTAATCATACAACTGCTTTCTCTACCCACTGCAGGTTCAGTGGGCTCATGAAATACTTTTTATCTACTGTTAAGTACCCTACGCTAAAGGTTAAAGCGGGGGGGGGGAGCATTCTTAAGATACTGTTGAAAAATGCTTACAATGAGAAAAAACTATTATAGTCAGTAACTTAAATTACCTTTTATTTCGTCAACAATATAACAGGTATGTATATCTACGTGTGTATATATATTTTTTTAGGCAAGGCAACCCTTGGTTGACCTCAAAGATTGCAAGGACCTTGTCAGCTTATGATCCCTTATTTTTTTTATTTTTTACCCTACAGCACCTTCTAGGTGGCCTCCCATCCAAGTACTAACTAGATCCGACCCTGCTTAGCTTCCGAGATCAGACTGGATCCGGCTTGTTCAGGGTGGCATGGCCGTAGACAGTATCTACATATATTCGAAAAATAGATGTATACAAGACAATGCTTGTATAAGGCAATTTAGTGAATACACGGATTTGTTCAACGAATTGGAGATTGGGAAATCACTGTTTCACTGTTACATGCCACAATTCCTGGTACCAAGCACTTCAAGATTAATTAGAAAGTCTTATATTGTAAAGCAGGTCATTAGAACATATTCCACAGTGAAAAATGCCAACAACAATTAATGGGAGTCATATAAACACAATACAATAAAATTCAGAATCTAATAAAGTACAATGTATTTGACATAAAAACCATGGGTATTCTTATTTCTTTTTCTAAGTATGGGGCTCAGTTTAATGTTTTTGATTGATTTGCTTGATGGCAGAGAAAAACAGCAATGAATAAGGTTGGAATGCTATACACAGGATGAAATCCTTCCTACTCTCTACCCACTAACTTTATATAAATAGAGGACAAAGACCAACTTATTTTTAAATCTAAGGGCTTCCTGTAAATGCAGGAAATGTATGTTAATTGAGATTGTGAGAAAAAAAAGAAAAAGGAAAAATTTGGGTTCTAATACATTTTGTCTAGAATATTCAAACCTCTAAAGTTCTACTGAGTGAATTCCATCACACAAAATAGTTTCAAAATAAACTATTAATTGATCATTAGGATTAAATCACTCAGCAATCCATAGTAATATATATAGTTCTATTTAAAAACCTGAAACACCTAAGGAACATTATTCCCAACAGGAATAGGTGTTATTTAACTCCCTTAAATAATCAATGAGACTATAAAGTAAGTCTTCATGGAGCTAGTCTGATTTTTCATTTTCTCCACAAGATCAGAAATGTAGAAAAATCCAACTTTCAAATTACTTGTACTTCACACATTTAGGTTGGTTGTCTGAAATCGTCACTTTACTTTCTTATAAGTCTTCAGCTGTAAAAGCCAAAAATGCCCAAAAGTGTATCTGCAAAGAAAATTTACAAGTATGACTATAATACGCATAAAGAATAGTAATGATAAACTTTATATTCATTTTGTAGATTCTACATGTTGATATTAAAGGAATAGGAATCAAGATTAGAGAAAGCCTTTGAAATGGTGAAATTTAAAAAAAATTCCAAATACTTTCAAACGTTTCATAGGTTGATAGTAGTGGTTTTTATATGGGGAAGGAAGGTTTCTAATTTCATTTTGAAACCTAGTTTTCATTCCCACAAGTGTGTCATTTGTGGTGCCCTTCCACTGAGAGCTACAGAAACAAATGGAACAAAGCCAACTTTTCCAATGTGAACTAGGCAAGACCAAGAGGATCAAGGAATAAAGAATTAAACATTGAACGTATAAATGAGCCTGATCAGCAATCAACTGAGCTGTGTATATTAAATGAAGGAAGGATAAAAAGATGAGACGGTTGCAAACAAGGACTGCACAGAACTTAGAGAGTAGGGATAAAACAGTGATAGAGAGGAAGGGCAGTGGGCTACAGGTCATCATTTGTATGAAGCACTTCCGAGTTGTATATTACGGACATAGGTGGTGCTGCATCTTCTAGTGCGTCAAACGTCAATACAGAAAATCAAAAACTTTTGTTAGAAAGGATCCAAGGCTTTCTGAATGTCAGTATTGCCAAAAACTTAAGAGCATGAACTGTGGAGCCAAATTACTTGGGTTGAAAACCCAATTCTGCAACTTATTAGTTGCGTGACCTTTTTAAAGTTATTTCCTTTGTGCTGTAGTATGCTTATCTGTAAAATGGGAGAGAAAAACAGAACTCTTCTCAATGGATTAGGATTAAATGAGTTTTATAAACAGCCTGGAACAGTGCCTGACACATAGCACTAGTACACACAAATATTTGCAATTATTTTTATCAATGTGTTCACTGGTCAAGCTTTTTGCAGCACTTTCCTAATTCCCGAATCTCCAAACCTGTACCAGGTCTAGGGCCCCAATTACGAGGTCTCAACACTTAAACACAGTTCTCTTTTCACCTTGGGGAAATGGTATTATTTTAGATAAGAAAAATTCATTCAAGGATTTAGGGAGCATCTTGATGGTACAAATCATAAAACGAGTTCAACAGACTAATCTTGAGAAGGCTGATGCCAGGAGGGCACCAGCCACAACACAAGCTTTTCTTCATTGCAATGAGGAGATAGGTTTCTCCTCGAGAACAAAATATTGGTGCCAGAAACAGTTTGCTTTCAAGTTATCAAAACAACCCAAACAGTTGAAAATGTTTGGAAGGCTTGGTCTTCTGATTGTCAACCACTACAAAAACAGAATTTTTTTGAGTTGTGACAAACATCAATTAAAAAACTTTGCCTTTTGAAGTTTGATCAACTTCAGTATAGCATCCCCTACTCTAATCAAATTCAGAGCTTAGGTCTATCTCCCTGTATTCCTCCTTTCTAACCACACTGAAAAAAACTACATGGCTCTATCAATTATGCTCAGTACCCTAAGTAAATTCAGGTCACAAGTATAACCTTCTGTACTACATTATGACTAATAAGTTATCTCACTTTGAAAAAATTAAACAGGAACATAAGAGAGACGCCATTTGTGATAGAATAATGTTGTGTGTAGTACGTCCTTTTATTTTGGATATCACTTTTCTTCCTCTAGCTCTGCAGTGACTAAAGAAAGCTGGCTAAATATTGACTAAAGCAAAATCAACCCTAACTTTTTCACTGGGATTTCATTTTCCAACAAGTCAATGATTTTTCAATCACAAAAGCATAAGAAAGTATTTCCCAGATAGTCAAACATACTCATGAGATCATTAAAGGCATAACCACTTAACCATGATCATGACTACTGAAGTTTGTTTCTATAAAAAAAAATTTAAGGTAAACTGAGGAATACTTAACATCCCCTGCCTACCATGAAGCAACATGTCACCACTTGTCAGAGGTATGGGAGTGGAACACAGAAAGGGAAAGTTTTAAGGCGTCTCTTATTAAATAATTATATTTTTCCAAAGCTCCTACAATAATTCCCTTCTTCCCACATCCAGAAACTGCAAAATCCTGGCAAAGGAACCAGGAGTAACCTTCATATACTTAAAAAGTTACTTCAAGTCAACTTGTTATCTTAATATTCTGAGTTATTTAAATATTAGTTGCTCTATTCAAACTCCACAAAACTGAAAACGAGATATATTAAGAACTCTGACGTTTTCATTCATACACTTTATAACAGGATCGATCATTTTTCCTGGTCTTAAGAGGGCAGGAAGAAAACTTTTCTAAATAAACGTGTGAAATCTTTGGGAAAACCAAGGTATACTTTAGTTTTTAAAGCTGCATTCAAGTTTCAAGTTTATTACCCACCTTAAACACAATGTTTAATGTTTGGATCTTATAAAAATACCTCATTTCCATTAACCAGGAAAAAGAAAATCTATGGAGAAGTGTAGACTTTTAAGTACTGTGACACCTGTATTCCTTCCCATCTCCTTACAGGCCCTGTGAATAATGTTAACATTTTATGGTAACGCTTCTTAGGAGAGCAAAAAGAAGAGCTCTATCACTTAAAACCCTTCCTACAAAACTGTGTGTAGAGAAAATAACACTATGTGGGAAAGTGTGGACTATAAAGCCTTCTCAGAAATGCCATAGTCCTGTGGAGTTTACTGACAACAACCTCTTGAGGATTTCAGGGCCCGATCTAAAAGGCCTTCAGTAAGCACTAGGCCAACAAAAGATCAAAGTGAAGAAGCAAGCTTAATATTGTCAGTAGCCAAATGGAAAGAATAGCAAAATTCCACATTATCAAGACTAGAAAACAAGGGACTGGTTTTACTTTCCAATTTACTTTAGGTCAGAGGAAAAGTTCCTTTAAAAAAAAGTCAGGGTACAGTCCTTACTAAAGGTTAACTAAGTCACACTGCAAGAGATTTGAAATCCACGCTGCTCAAATTCAGGCAAAAATTCACAACTGCGGGGGGAGGGGAGGGGGGGAGAGGGCCCCCCCTGTTAATTAGCTGCCTCAGAAGAAAGTATAACTTCGGTCGCTCAGACCACACTGCCGATATAGGGTTTTGTTTCCGAATGCCTGAATGCTCAGTGAGCCAGACGTACAGATTCGTATATAAACAACACGTGATCAGTCCTGCGCCCTACGTTTTTATAGCGCTGATATGAAAGACAGATATTTCACACAAACGTGCCCTCTAAAAAGTTAGTTTTACATTTTAAATTCTTTCTAGTTTCACTCGAAGCAGATAACTCTAGAGATCTGTAGTCTGTAGAGTGTATATACCTTTCCTTTTGAGGTAGCTATTAAAAAAAAATCTTAAGATTGCTAAACCAGGGGAAAAAAAATACATGAATTCAAAATAATTGCTCCACATCAAACTAAGGGAAATCCTTGTACTCCACGAGTTCTCAATTCATAAAGCGAGAGAAGGTGGTCGAGTTCAAACAAGTTAACGATTTCGCAGTCTAAAGTAAACACGTACACAATTTTCCGTTTCAAAGGGCAGCTTCTGCTTTCTTTTTAAAATCATTAGGTCACAATGGGACCTCTGTTCATCCAGACATCTCCCGGTTACTTCAGATGTGCCAAGAAAGAGAAACTGCAGGCAGGGCAGGCCCTCCGCCGGCCCACCATGTCGCGAACACGTCGCCAGCCCTTGAGGGAGACGGCTCTATTTTGGCAAGGGCGGGCGTCAGTCCGGGCCCGGGCGCCGCCCGGGGGACTCGCGGCCGAGGAGGCGCCGGGGGA
>NW_006436282.1:23344628-23379563 GCF_000325575.1 Pteropus alecto
GCCGAGGGCCGGCCCGGGCCAGGCTTCCCGTCGTACGGCTCGCGCGCGCCTGGCGGCACCAGCGGCAATTTTGCAGTTTCCCGGGTTCCCGAGACCACCCCCGCCCCACGCACCCTCGCTTCCCCCGCCCTTTCCCCGTGCTGGATCCCACCGGAAAGCCAAAACAATCGGGTCCGCGCAGGCGCGAGGAAGGAAGCGGAAAGAGCAGGAAGGGAGGGGGCCGCGCGAGGTGCCGGGGAAGCTCCGCTGAAGGGGGTTTCCCGGGGAAGGTCAGCGGAGGGCGCGTGCGCGGCGGAGGGCTCCCCGCCCCCCGGCCCCCAGACGCGCGGGCCTGAGGAGCTCCCGGCTTATCCTGGCGGAAGGAGAGGCCCTGGAATTTTAGGGGGTAGGAAATCCAAGCAGCACAGTACTAGATTTTATGCTGTGGGCTGTTTTCTTCCCCTCGAAATACAAAAATATGCAGGGTAGGTCGGGGAGTGGGAACGAGGAGGACTAGACAACACTAGACCAGCGGAATAAGGGGAGACTGGGCTGTTGGCTGAGTGGGCTTTGTCCTCTTGGCCTCTTCTCCCCCTAACACGGCCCCTGTTCTCCAGAGCATGTTTGGTTTAACGATCTCACCAGAAAGGCTCCATATCCTGGTCTCTCAAGGCCAAGGAACAACTCAGAGAAGCCCCTGAACGGCCCGCAGTTTGGGGGAGAGAAACGTCGGGGTGCGGATGGGCGCCTCTCCATGGGAAGCCTTCCGGATAGTTTTGTGCCGCATTGCGGGCAGCTACCCGCTCCCGCCCCCCAGCAAGTTCCAAAGGAGTGCCTGCAGTTTCACAAAGCCAGGCCTCTGGAGCAGCCGGTGCCTGTGGCCCACACTGGTTTGCTTAACTTGGTGCGGCTTGCTGACAAGCGGAAAGCTGTATGTTTGCTCTCATTTGTTAGAGGTTATGGATCAAAGATTGTCCGAAATGCCCACACTGTCGTCACCTACCTTGGTAACTTCACTCTTGGCATAAGCCCTACCTGGAGAATGTACTCGACTAATTATAAACTAAAAGCATATACGTTACTGAAGAGCTTCTTCCTGTAGGGTAGGCTAGATGAACTGAATGCTCACGAAGATGTGTGTATCCGGGACTACTACTGACAAAGGATTTTTCAATAGAATTTGGAAACTAGATTCAACAAATCTCTATAGAGTGCCAAGTATGCTATCACTCTGCTTAATCTCATTAAATGTTTAAGAATTTTGATATTAAACAACAAAGAAGCCATACAAAATATTGTCACTTAACAAATGCTCTGTGCCAGACTGGATCCTGGTGATGCAAAGTCCAAACAAGAAGGTGGAAAGTACCAAAAGTACCTATGGTAAGAGTTTGTGTTTCATCCTGTAGACAGAGCCATTTAAGATTTTTAGGGAAGACAATATCTTCATAAGATTTTAGAAAACTATATTTTTAAATTTTATGAGTTTATTTGAGCCAAACTGACAACATATATTCCAGGAAACAAGATGTCAGATGCTCCCTAGAAAAAAATAATTCTGAAGCATAGTGGATTTCGGACTGGAAGTTGGATACAGGTTAAGAGGCTGTTAAAAATCCAGGCAGGAGATGGAGAGAGTCCAAACTCATTTAGTGAAGACTGTGAAGAATGGACTTGAAACTAGCTAAATACTTGGTTCCTAAGAGGATGAGGAATAAATAAGTGAAGAATGACTGAGTTTCCTAGTTAAAGTAGATAGTAATATCATTCTATAAAGAGAAGCTAACTGTGAGGATGAAGGAGAGGACTAAAACTCATTTTAATAGCTAAACAGTTAGGAATGCATTTGGCTGCAAGAAAAAAAAAAAGCCCATTGCAGTGACTTAAACAAATAAGTCTCTTTGGTCATATAACCAGTCTGCAGGTAGGCAGTTACCTTTGTTGATTCAACAGCTTAACAGCACAACCACAATTTCTGTGATTCTTTTGACATTTCCCTTATGGTTGCGAGATGGTTACAGCGGTTTGAGCCTTTACACCCTTGTTCAAGACAGGAAGATGGAGAAAGAGGTGGCTTCAGCAACCTATGTTTATTTTTTTTTCATGAAAGTGAAAGCTTTCTTAGAGCCATACCTCATACCACCAACTCAGCAGACTTCCAAATCTCATTTTTAAGAACAGCAATTTGGCCAACTGTAGCTGCGAAGACAGTTTTTCCAAGTTCTAACAAGGCTATAAGGGAGAAAAGCACTGAACAAATGCTGCGTCAGATAAATGGCAGTCTACTAGTTAGTTAATACTTAAAGCATCGCTTTTTAACGTTTAAAACACTGAGGGCTGGCAGGCTGGATTGATGTATCTAGTGTTTCAAAGAAGTTATTCTTTTTGTATTTTATCTTAACAGAAAAGAACAGATTGAACATTTATCTTCAAATATTTGTACTTGTTTGCCATTCCCTCTGTCAAGGTTGCCATCCCGGTAAAAACTCTCAGAGGCTATTAGAACAATTAGGAAGAAGGAGGATGCTGCGGGCAGAGGAGGCAGACCCACTGCATCTGGCAGATGGTGGAAGGACTGTAGAGGACTTGGCCTCAATAGCATCAACACCACCTAAATTTCCTTACAAGTCTTGCCTCTCAGCCTAGAAGCTGAACAGTCGCAACTAGTTACTGTATCCAGTTGAGGGAGATCATAAATCAGTATTTTCTAGCAATTATACTAACTTTTTTGGCATGTACAGCAGCCCCCATGTGATCTATATCCAAAACTAGGCACATAACATTGTTTCAAGCATTCTTTTTTAGTCAAAAAGGCATTTTTTTAAATTGAGTGCCAATGACCGTGAAACAGTATCTTTCTAAGACTGCATTTTAAACATTGTCATGATTCTAAAAAAGACAGAAAACATTGTCATGATTCTAGAAAAGAAAGAAAATTTCTAAAGTTGAGTCTTTTCTTTGCTTAACCATATCTGAATGTTATACATCATAATTACTTAAGATATTAAGATAATGTGAAACATTCTTAATGTTAATTTTAACCTACTTACAAATCTTGGACTTGGGGAAGGAAGTTACTAGGGCCATCTCTGAGGGGACAGTGTATTCCAGAGTTAACGCACAATACATCCTCTCCATCTTGCTTCCCTGTAATAATACAGAGAAAATCTAGTTAAAATGGACATCATTATGACAGGGTAGTACGAGGAAATTCTCTCTGGTGACAGAGCAGTTCTGTATCTTGATTGTGGTATAATAACTGATAAAATTTAATAAAACTATATAGAACACCTGAAAATATGAGTGCATACAAAAGAGATGAAATCTGAGTTAGGTTTGTAGTCTAGTTAATTGCATTATGCCAATGTCAATTTCCCAATTTTATTAATGTACTGTAGTTTTATAAGAAGTTACCAGTGGGAGAACCTGGGTGTCGAGTACCCAAGGAACTCTCGGTACTATTTCTGCAACTTCTGAGTCTACAATGATTTCAAGATAAAAAGTTTCTTAAAGTGTACATCATTCAACAAAGACTTATTTTAATACCCTGGGATACAGAGATAAAAAAAACTCACAGAGAGATGGGAGTATTAGAGAGAAATGTCCAAACGAACCAACAGTGAGATAAATTCTGTGAAAGCAATAAACACATGGAGTTATGAGAGTACATAAGAACAAGCAGGTCAAGAAAGGCTTCTCAAAAAGTGGAGCAGGCTGGGTGGAAAAAGAAGGGAACGAGCAAAGGAATAGAACAGGGGTCAAGACGTAGAAGATTAAATGAACCCCGCTAGACTTCACTACTGTATGTTTTCGTTGCATACTGTACTTTTTAGCTCATCGCCCTTATGATTATTATAATTAAATGTCTTTATAATGTGAGCTCCGTGAAGGTGAAAACCACTTTTATATCTTGTTAGTTCTCCAATGCCTTATGCAGTTCCAGTCTAGTCACTCAAATATTTATCGAGTGAACGGGGTCGTTGACTATGCCCGGAACACAGAGTACCTGTGGGAGAATGACAGGATATCTGGAGAGGGAGGAAAGAGATAGGTACAGAGCATGAAAGGACTTATATGTTAAGTTTGGACTCTATCTTAAAGGTAATGGGGAACTATCAGGTAGATGATTGTTGTGTTTTAGAAAGATAATATGAAGGGAAGTATAGGAGAAGCAAAATGTAGCAATGTCCCAGTGGTCAAAATGTAACCTTGAGTAGTTTGTGCCTTAGCAGAGGAAAGCAAACTAGGCTGTTAGTAATTTCAGGTCTTGCTCTGGGGATTATATGTCTACCAGCCCCTGAATGTCCTAGGACTTTGTTTTGTACCAATAATAATAATACCAACAACAAAAGTAATAATTAACTCTTGGTGAGTGCTTATTATGTGCCAGACACTTTCAATATATTAACTTATTTAATTCTTACAGCAATTATATGTGTTTGCTCCAAAGATGAAGTGATGAGGCACAGAGAAGTAACTCACTCTAGATCACACACTAATAAATTAGAATATTATTGCAATGGAATACAATATTTTTCAGCCTTAAAACAGAAGAAAACGATCACATGCTACAATATGGATGAATCCTGAAGACACTAATGCTGAGTGAAATAAGCTAGACACAAAAGGAAAAATTACATGATTTACTTATATGAAGTACACAGAGTAGTCAAATTTATAGAGATAAGAACTAGTGATTGTCAGGAGCTGGTAGGAGAGGAGAAGGGGAAGTTCTTGTTTAATGACTACAGAGTTTCCGTTTGGGATGATGTAAAAGTTCTGGCTATGGATAGTAATGATTGCACAACATTGTAAATGCACTTAATGCTACTGAATTGAATGCTTAAAATGGTAAATTTTATGTATGTTTTACCAAAAAAAGTTTAAAACAACAAAAAGAAAACATTGGAAAGAGAGCTGACTTTGTCACTTACTAGATCTGTGATCTGAGGCAAATTACCTAATTTACCCAGGTCTCAATTTCCTCATTTATAGAATGGGAAAAATAATAATGGTACCTACTTCCTAGGTCTATTGTGAGGTTAAAACGAGATAACTTGGCAAAGCATTACTTCGTCTTAAGCTTAATTATTCCTAGCATCGAAGGGAAAAAATCTAATTCTAAAAATCATGAAAGACCTTAGTACTTTCTCTAGCAAAATTGTTACGATCACAATGGCAGAGAGAAATTGTACATTTTTAATAGTTGGCTGAATCATATAGTAGATTATGATTAGTTTTGTAAGAAATCGCCACACTGTACTCCAAAGCAGCTCTACCATTTTGCGTTCCCACCAGCAATGAATGAAAGTTCCTGTTGGTCCACACCCTCCCTAGCTTTTGGTGTTGTCAGTGTTGAGGATTTTGACCATTCTAATAGGTGTTTAGTTGTATCTCATTGTTTTAATTTGCTTTTCCCTAATGACATACGATGTGGAGTATCTTTTCATGTGTTTATTTGCCATCCGTATCACTTTTTTGAGAGGTCTCTGTTAAGGTTTGTGGCCTCTTCTTTAATTGAGGTGTTTGTTTTCTTAGTGTTGTTTTAAGAGTTCTTTGTATATTTTGGATGACAGTCCTTTATCAAATATGTCTATTAAAAATAATTTCTCCCAGTATGCAGTCTTTTCATTCACTTGACTGTGTCTTTCATAGAGTTTTTAGTTTTAATGAAGTCCAGCTTACCAATTCTTTCTTACATGGATTGTGGCATTGGTGTTCTATCTACAAAGTCATCCCTATACCCAAGATTATCTAGGTTTTCTCTTGTATTATCTTCTAGACATCTTATAGCTTTGCATTTTACACTTATGTCTATGATCCATTTTCAGTTAATTTTTGTGAAGGATGTAAGGTCTGTGTCTAGATGCATATTCTTTGCACATGGAAATCCAGTTGTTCGAGGACCATTCGTTGAAAAGACTGTATTTGCTCCATTGTATTGCCTTTGTTCCTTTGTCAAAGATTAGTTGACTATATTTATATGGGTCTAGTTGTGAGCTCTCTATTCTGTTCCATTGGTCTTTTTGTCTATTCTTTTGCTAGTACCACATTGTCTTGATTACTATAGCTTTCTTTATAGTAAATCTTGAAGTCAGGTAGTGTCTGTCAGTCCTCTAACTAGTTCCAGATAATCCTTCTCATATGCAAACTGCTCTAGAGAACGGAAAAAGATGGCAAGTTATCTAACTGATTATATGAGACTAGGATGTCTTGAAACCATGAAAAGACAGTACAAGAACTGAAAATTCTTAGATTCTAAAATTCTAAATAAAATACCAGCAAGTGGAATCCTGCAATGTGTATTAAAATATATAAAAACTGAGTTGTATGCATCCCAAGAATACAAGGATTGTTTAATGAGAGAAAAATCTATTAAGGAATCTGCCTTGTTAGGTGAAAATGAAAAAAATATAATTATTTCAGTTGATGAAGGAAAACCATTTGCTAAAACAACATTCATTTAAAAATTTTAAACTCGAAATTTGGAATAAATGAGATCCTACTAACTTGATAAAGGGTATCTAGAAAATAACCTACAATAATTCTTTATGATGAATCATTAGAAATTAAGTTCAAGACAATGGTATCTGCTATCACTTTTTTAAATTGAATATTGTACTAAAGGTCTTAGAAGATTAAGACAAGTAAGAGAAATGAGAAGATAGGCATTGAAAAGGAAACAAAACTGTTATTCGTAGGTGACTTGAGTGTCCACAGAGAAAATCTAGTAAAATTGACCAAAAATTGAAACTGATGAGAGTTCAAGGTTGCTGGAATATAAAGTCAATATATAAATGTCAATAGTTTTCTTATATACCACCAGCACAGAAAATATAATTTAAGTAAATCATTTTCAATAGCAAGAAAAACTAGAACTCTAAAAGACATTTATAAATGAAATTATAATTAAGGACCTTGTATTTAAGATTTATCCATGGATACAGATGTAATTTTAGTTCATTCATTAAACTCCTGTGTAATAGCCCATATCTATATTATGATTTATTTATCCATTCTGTTGTTTCATGAACATTCAGATGGCTTTCAATTTTTTAATATTATAAGCAATGCTACTGCAACAAATATTTTTTTAAATGTTTCCCTGTGTATATATGCAAGATTTTATTCTAGGGTATTTCTAGAAGTAGAATTGCTGGTTCATGAAGTATGACACATTTCAACTCTTTTAGATACTATCAACTTACTCTACAAAGTGATTTTACCAATTTACACTCTCACCAGCAATGTATACATGTTCTTGTCACTCCACTTCCTCCTTAACCCATGATGTTGTCAGAGTTATGTTGTAAATGGCATCTCATTGCAAATTCCACAAAATGTAGGCTCCCTAAGAATTATAATTTTGTTTTCTTCCCTTCTGTTTCCTAAGGGTTAGAATTGTGCTGGTCTCATTGTAGGGACTCAAACATTTGTGGAGGGGATGAATGAATGAAGGATCACCAGTGAGGCTGAGCATGCTCGATGTGTTTATTACTGACCAAAACGTTAAAGACAGGCTCAAGGTGTGGAAACATAGACTGTCATTGCACTGTGTCTGAAATTTCAATCTGAAATCGATGTGTCAACTGAGAGGAAAGTAGAAATCACTCTACTTTCATGAGACAGAGACTGTCAAATCCTCACAGTGATGGCGACACTGACCACCCAAGCACTAGAAAAGGCATTGGGCCTGAGAATTCAAAGACCTCAGCTCACCCCTCTTCCAACTAGTAGGATTGTAACTTCACACATATGCGCAGATTACTTAACCTCCCTGAATCTCAGGTATCCTCATCTTAAAATAGAGATGATAATAATATGCATTTGGAATCCTGAGCAGAGAACACATAGTTCACTAACTGGACATTAACACTAAAATAGCAACCACCACCTAACCTCTGACACCCCACTCCACACAAAATGCCTCAGTTTGCACAAAAAACTTTACATAAGACGTCTAGGTGGACTCTATGGACCACTATATTACCACTGTATATTTCATCCTTGATATCTTGCAGCACTGCCTCAAACCCAAAAACCAGTTAGCAGGGATTTAGGGGACATTCTCATTCCAGTCCTGCTCCCTGGTAATCTACCTACAACCCCTCTTAATTATGCCACCTGGATGCCCCGTTTGGCTACAAATGAGCTACCATATTCCTCAACGTATTCACTGAGTAGTCCCTGAACTGTGTTTCCTCCCAAGGACGTTCCAGTCCTGAGCTGTCCTCATAAGGAGGTCTCCATTCTCCCACTGTCCATGCACTGCAGGGCTGAGACATGACCACTAGCTTGTGGCAGATCCAAGTTTATGGAGACTATTCTAAAATTTGGGGAACTCTCTTTAAGAAAAACATCATAAAATTACAAATATAAACATCTTGGGCTGTTTCTATCTCTCACCTTTCTGGTCACTCTGCCACATTCATTGAGGACATGAGAACCTATAATGACTACAATATTAAGGAAGGATGGAGTGACTCATCCAAAACCCCAACTTCCCAGATTTTTCCCTTCCTCAGGGCCAATGACCTTCACTCCCATAACACTTTGGCAAACCTCTACCGTGGCCACCTGGTGGACCTTGTTATAACTTGCAACTGCTCCAACTATGAAATCCTAAGCTTCAAATTTCCATTCTCTGACCACAACCTCCCTCCTCTAGCTCTTTGGCTCTCATGTAGAAGACTTCTATTACTTTTTCCCCATTTGATCAACTCTTCGCTGACAATATTTACTTTCTCTTCCTGACAATTCTAGGCCGCTAGGTAGGGCGCAAACTTTAAGGGGGCATTCACATACAGGGCCCTGCAAGTGCAGGACATACAGTATGTGCCATAATGCATTACTTTAACTTCTCGCAATCTTTAACAACCCCGTCTCTCCATTCAGGAGACAAAAGTTTATAAATGTCTATCTTTAAAGAAAAGTACAAATAAGGAGCAGTCTGTTATTTGCCAGCTTCACTTTCAAACACCCCACAAACGACTTGCTGCGGCTTTCTGTCCTAGCACTTTCCCTAACCAGTGGCATCCTAATTGCCAAGGCTTCTTCCAGATTTTACTCCTGGTGGCATTAAGCATGCTGGCCTCCTCCTCCCTCTCTCCTTTCCCTTGGTCAGCTCCTCTTGCTTAACGGCCAGCGGCTTTAGGGTAGGAGACCAGGAGCTCAGAAAAGCAGCAATAACTTGTCCTAACTCAACACACTTAAATGGAGGGGACAGTTCGGAAGAACGAGGGGGACAAGGAACTGTCCAGGCCTCTGGAAAAGCCAACGCCAGGGCGTCTTCGCGCAGGAAGGAGGGCCAGAAGGGATGATTAAGGCTGCATCTCAGGGCGTGGGGCAGAGCACCCCTCCACGCCTCCACACCTAAGCGCGAGGGGGGCTCTTCCCGCGCCTCCGGCAGAACGACGGGGGCGGGGCCTCGCACAGGGCGCATGCGCAGGCAGGCGGTGGGGGGCGGGGCCTGCGCGACAGGCAGCACGTGCGCTCTGCTCGGCGGTAGATGCTCCAGGTTGCAGAGGTCGGGCTCGAGGCAGGTCGGGGTGACACCGCAGACCCTCCCAGTCACAGACTTCCAACTAGAGCAGGTCCGTGCGCCGAATTTGGAACAGCTGTCGTGCGAGGTGGCGGATGAGGGGGTTAACAGGAACACACTGGCTTGCAGGAGAGGCGGTGGTGGGTAAGGTGAGCCATGGGTGAAGAGACCCTGAACCGGGGGGATGGACTCCTGAACTGAGGAGGGGCTCGGCCTGGAGAGGGTGCTGGCTGGGCACGCTGGAGGGGTGGAGGACAAGGACAGTGTAGGCCGAGCCTAAGCCACCACCCTCGAGTGCAGCCGCTTGCGTTTGAGGCCTGGCGCTGAATTGCCCCTGCGCCTCCAAGGCCTCAGCCTTCCCACGGTGCTGCTGCACAGGGAGCCCAGACTTGCTTGTCACATCGTGGGCCCGGCCTTTGTGCTCCACTCCTGGTCCTGAATGCAGTGCAGCCCTCTGCGACCCTGATGCCAGGTGAGCGGGGAGGGAAGATAAGGAACTTGCCACCCAGGCTTGCAGTTCTGAAGGGGAATGAGGACGACTTCTCTCCCTTCACGACATTTTGCATGGCCAAGTGCGACGTTTCTTTCCTAAATGTGTGAACATCTGGTTTTCAGCCTAGAAGATGAACTCTTCAGAGAACACACATTCCGAGGAAAATTATGTTTTTTATTACCCAGAAGGCATGGCCCAGCAGCGCTGCCCAAGTTTCTGGTACCAGAGTCATACCTATATAATCCATTGTCTGTTCCTGGGGCAGGTAAGGAATCTGCAGAGGTTTAGTGGGATTAGAGAACCTCCCTGTAAACCGGTGCCTGAAAGTTTTCTGATACTTCATCTTACCTGCCTTTCCTCACCCTGTCCTGACAGAGGGGATTGTGACAGCTCAGAAGCGCAGTGTTCGAAGTTCACTTTAATAGGAAAAAAAAAATTGAACCTAGCTGTATGCCAGGTACTCTGCTAAATACTAGGAATGATTCTCTCATTCCACCAATAAGGGACCTGAGACTTGGAGAGCCAGTGACTAACTCAGGGTCACACAGTAGTCAAACCAGAACTTTGTTTTGAGACCAGTCTGCTTGGAAGAGTTATCTCAGCTCCTAGTCATACTTTCAACAAGGCCTATGAATAGTAAAAGCTATTACACTGAGGTCAAAAGGCTACTCTTGTAGGGGAGACTGACAAGCAAGACTTCAGAATGTTTGGAAGGTAGACATCTAGGATTTCATTCAGTATGGTGGTTTAATGGGAAGGGGTTTAGGCAGGGCAGGACAGGGGCTGTAGGCTGGACATGAGGCTTTAAGGGGTGATTCTCCCTTCTCATACCTCCAGTAGCAAAGATAATGTTAAACACAAACTTTTATGTCCCCTCCTGTGGATAAAACATTTTGTGTATATTATGCAGTTTCCATGTAAAAAACTATGTGTGATAAGGAGTTCTTTTATGTTCATTAGTCATTGCTCCCAGGTGCATAGTAGAAATCGAAGTCCTCAAAGGAGCTATTGGTGGCAACTATTTCAAGCAAAGCTGCAGTCGGAGCAAGAAGGAATTGCCTACAGACTACAACTCTTCACTGTGTCTCCAGTGAAACTGCCTACCTGTCAGAGTTTAGACTTGCATCTACCCATGAGCCAGTTTATTAAGTAAATTTTTGTATCTGTATAAATATTCTATTGGCTCTTTCTCTGGAGACCCCTAATTAATACAGATGTTGAAATGGTATAGAAGAAAAAATTGTGAGGGAAAACTTGGGTACAGAGGGAAATTCCTCAGAGAGAGAAATACATATTGTATCTTAAACATTCTTTGAATTAAAAGGCTGATAGTCTACCTCTGCATTTTTACCACCCCATTCCCTTAAAGTTTAAAATATTCGTCCTTTGGAGTTGTGTTTTAAGAGGATTAAAGTGGTGAGTACTGGGAGTAGGAATAAGATTCATATATTTTTTTTAATTGCAACTTTTTTTTTAGTGAAAAAAAATTGATAAGCTTTATTGTCTTGTGTGACCTGGAATTCCAAGAGTGAAGCCACTTCAGGCTGGCTTGATAGGGAATGAATCAAAGGCCGTAAATCATTTGATTCTCTTATCTCCCTCTATTTCTAGATTTTTACTTTTTCTATGTTGGCCTCATTCTCATCTGTCATTTCAAAGAGGCGAAAATGCACTACAGGCATTTCCACCAGCAATGAATGAGTTCCTGTTGGTCCACATCCTCCCTAGTCTTTGGTGTTGTCAGTGTTGAGGACTTTGGCCAGTCTAATAGGTGTTTAGTTGTATCTCGTTTTAATTTTCATTTCCCTAATGACATATGATGAGGAGCATCATCTTTTCACATGTGTATTTTGCCATCCATATATCCTCTTTGATGAGGTGGCTTTTAAGGTCTGTGGCCTCTTTTTTGAGTTGTTCTCTTAATGTTTTGAGAGTTCTCTGAATATTTTGAAAAATAGTTCTTTAGCAGATATGCCTTTTGCAGAGTTTTTAATATTAATGAGGTCCAGCTTATCAGTTCTTAGGTAGATTGTGCCACTGGTGTTGCATCTAAAAAGTCATCACCATAGCCAAGATCATCTTGGTCTTCTCTTGTATTACCTTATTGGCATCTTATAGTTTTGCATTTTACACTTAGGTCTATTCCCTATTTTGAGTTAATTTTTGTGAAGGGTGTAAGGTGTCTGTCTAGATTCATTTTTTTACTTGTGGATGTCCAGTTGTTCCAGGACCATTTGCTGAAAAGACTGTATTTGCTCCATTGGATTGCCTTTGCTAGTTTGTCAAAGATCAGTTGAGTATATTGATGTGGGCTGTCTGTTTTGTTGTCCATCTATCTGTAATCCTTAAATGTTAGAATTTACCAGTGAGTCCTCTGGGCCCGATGCTTTCTGTTTTGGGAGGTTATTGATTCAATTTCTTTACTAGATATAGGCCTACTCAGATCGCTCATTTCTTCTTGTGTGAGCTTTGGCAAATTTTGTCTTTCAGGCTTTATTGGTCCATTTTATCTAGTTATGAAATTTAGGGGACCAGTTTATGGTATTCCTGTATCTTATTAATGTCTGTGGGATCAATAGTGATGTGCCCTCTTTCATATCTGATATTAATAATTTGTGTCTTTCTTACTTCACCTGGCTAGAGGCTTATCAACTTTATAGATCTTTTCAATGAACCTGCTTTTGGTATTGGTTTCTCTTATTGGGTTTGTTTTCTATTTCACTGACTCTATTCTAATTTTTTTTTCTGACTTTGGATTTAACTTAAATTTCTCCTGAGATTTCTTCATTCATTCATTCATTCATGTGTTATTTAGTAGTGTGTTTTACTTCAAAATATTTTGGAGTTTTACAGCTACCTTTGTTTTTTTCTACATTATCAGTTGTTGTCTAAGAGCAGACCTTATATAATGTACTTTTCTAATTTGTAAAAGTATACTTTATGGCCCGCAGTGTGGTCTGTCTTGGTGACTGTTCCATGTGAGTGAGACAGTGTATTCTTTTGGATGAAGTAGTCTGTTTCTGCAGCTCTATCACTTCGCCTCACACAGTTTTACCCTCTGTCACGGGCAGGCACATTAGGGATTTTTATGTCTCACTGAAGAGTGACCTGTTAGGTAATGCCCCTCTTTATCCTTGATCACTTTCCTCATTCTGAAGTCTCTGCTCTGTCTAAAGTGAAATACAGCTTCTCCCACTTTCTTAGCATCGTACATCTTTCTCCATCCATTTACGTTTAACCAACGTCTTTATGTTTACAGTGAGTTTTCTGTAAACAAGTTTGCTTTTTAGTATGCCTTGCAATGCTTTCTTAATTGCCAGGTGTTATGTGCTGGGTAAAAGGAATTGCCCTAACTAGGCCTTTAGCGATGTGTGAAGTTATTGGAGGTGAAGAAGGGATCATAGTTTTACGGTTATCAAAGAACTGTCATTAGGTTTGTCGTTTAGCAGGATTGTCTTTGCACTTTAAACTACACATATGCTTTACCTTCTCCCTCTCGTTGAATTTGGAAGGGTGGCTACTGTGGGCTGGAGAAAGGTATTTCTCTTCCCCCAGGTCAGTTAAGCTCTGTGAACTAGCTTCTCTGAGGGCCAACCTTGAAGAATAGAGTGCTTCTGGTGTATGTCACGGTTCTTTTTCTCCTTTCCCCGTGGGAGGCACAGGGGATTTCCCCCCTAGATTTACCTTGAGAAACTGGTTGAGCTACTGCATGTAAAACTCAAAAAAGAATAACCCCCCGAAGTTTTTAACTCTTGGATTTGTCACCCCCCGAAGTTTTTAACTCTTGGATTTGTCACCCCCGAGCCTACAAGTTTGTCAGTAACAGTTCAGGTTTCCCTGGCCCACTCCTAGTTTCCATTAAGTTTATATCTTGGGTTTGTGCTTTTGTCAATTGTGATTGTCCATACTCATGTCTCTCTAATTGGGGGTAGCAGTTTGCCCTGTAACCTCACTACTATGCTGGATCTAAGAAGAGTCTTCATTTTTCAGATCAGCTTTTTACTTTTTAGGACTGAGTGACTTTCAGGCTTCCTACATATCCAGAATCAAGAAGTTACCACCTTTTAAATATTGGACAAACAATACACAGTGCTGTACAGTTGAAATTAAGGCTGAATTTATGTTCTTATAAATAGGCTGGTTCTTTTAAATGAGTATTAAATTGTGTTTGCTTCAGTTTCCCCCTTTGTATAGCGAGATGGGGTTCCTCCCCTGGCTAGCACCTCCCCATTGCCCTCACCTCCCAGACTCTGGTAACCACTATTTTGTTTTCCTATGAGTTCATCTTTTCTAGTTTTTACATATAAGCGAGATCCTATAGCAATCGCCTTTCTCTGCCCAACTGATTTCTCTTAGTGAAATGCTCTCAGGGTCCATCTGTTGTCACAAATGGCAGGATTTCCTTTCTTAAAAAAATGAGTTAGGTTTTGGTAGCAGTTGGGAGTAAAGTCGGAGGATGTCCCAGAAAAGGGAAGAGAAGTCGGTGCCGTGGAGGAACCCACATGGCTAGAGCCTGTGGTGTTAGTGGGAGAGTAATGAGATGAAAAAGGGGAAAACCAGGTAATGGGGGCCTGATGCCATCTGAAGGAACGTGGCCATCGTTCCCCATTTCCTGACAAGCTGTGACAAGCCATTCAAATACTGTGACAGGAGTGAGGGGACCAAGTGGGTGAGAAAGATTATTCTGGAAGCGGTATGGGTCACAGAGCTGTGGGATGCTGGAGAGATGAGTCAAGAAGTTACCAGTAGTTTATTCAGGAAAAACTTGAGAGGACTTCAGGTCCTTTGTGTTGGTAACAGAAGAGGGGAGGCATTAAAAGGAGGAGGCTTGATAGCTGTGGGTGATTAGTGAGGGAGAAGAACTTAGCTACACCTGTGTCTTTGCTGTGGGTGACTGCATCGTGGTTCTGGGGTGGTTTCTAGTGGCAGGGACCTGCTATTACGGTACTGTTTGATTTGAGCATAACTGCTGCCTCCTTTATAGTTGTAGCTTCATTTGTCAGCTGTTAAATTTGTTCCTGCAAAATCAGATGCCTTCCCCAAGGATGTATCTGCATGAGGAAAACGTGTCTGTCACTGGCACCGTTGCAGTGATCACCCCTGAAGGCTGGAAATGGGGGGACGTGTGTGAATGGTGGCGAATAAGCAGGTGTAGAAGGGTTCTGGAATCCAAAGAACTTTCGCTCCTCTTCACTTCGTAAGGCCTGACATGAATTATTCTTTGTGAAACCACGACAGGCCTGAATTATGCTTAGTGCGTGCTGGGTCTCTTTTTAATTTAGAGTCAGTAAGTCTGAGTGATATAACGTCCCGGGTAACTGACGTGGCCTGGGAACCTACCAGTCAGAGCAGATGCTTACTCTAGTGCTGAAGAAGGGTTCGGGGGCCCACGTTTCAGTCACTGCTCCTTCATTTATCATTCTGGGATGTCTGGGGAGGAACCGGGGGCCATCAGTTACCAGCTCCGCTGTGTGCCGTCTAGGTGCATCCTGGCTGAATGTTGTGACTGGCTGCAGGTGACAAAATGACTACCATATCTTTTTCCTAGGATTCAGAAATGGAAGCCTGTATTTTCCACATTCAGTGGTGCGCAGTGAGTATCCTGGCTTCCTCATACCTCAGTCCCATCACCCACTACCCTTGACCGCAGACCTGTACTCCCTGTGTGTTACGATTCAGCACAGTTCTGGCACGGTAGTGACTGTGGGAAAAAAAATGAAAACAAAAGAGACTCAAACTGAACCTCAGCAGGCTGAGGAAATGAGTGAAAAACAAGACTTAGAATCAGAAGGCAAGAGCCGGGACGTAGGTCAGGTGACCGGTATCTCTGCTCTAATACTGACATAGAAACTGACGATCTTGTGGAAGAAACAGATGGGGCTTGGTCCTCTGTTGCCCGGAAGCGGGAGCCGCATGGTAAGACCTCCTCTGCATGGAAATGCACCTCAAGGAAGCTCTGCATCTGAGGACAAGAAAATGAGGATGGGAGAGGACAAAGGGTCTCATGTAACACAATTCTGGAAGACTCTGAAAGAAACTGCATTTTCGTGACCTGGCTTACGGTAAAGCCATGCCAGAGAACGCGGTACTGCACAGTGGGATTTCACAGAGTTCATGGGAAAGTTGGGGCATGCCGGGTAACCCCGACGAGGGCGAAGACCGTGTTACATATGAAGATGAACAAAGAGCTGTCCAGTCAGAGCAGCGCCATGATGTTCTAAGATAGGATGAGATGTTAAAGTCAGGACTAACCACGGAAGTGAACTTGGATAAAGAAAAGAAGGGGTACGTAACTGTTCCCCAAATCCCGCCATCTCCAGGTGGAGTAAAAGACAGAGATGAGATCCAGAATACCCTGAGCTCAGAATTGTACCTGTCTAGTGTAGGTGTCAACAAGCTTCAGGAGCCAGTACCACTGTCTGCCAGCACAGAAGCAGTCAAGGACCTGGGCGTACAGTCTGAATCCCAGAAGCCCCTTAGCACTGGGGAGAGGTAGCCGGACAACAGCAGGGGGAGCCACAACCTCCCTGAGAAAGTAGATGAAGTGGGACAGAGGGACGGCCATCCCCAGGGTGCTGTTCCCTCTGCTGCCTGGGTGGCCTAGTTGATGAAGCCATCCAGTGTGATATGAGCCCCTGGCAGGATGCAGAGCTGAAGAGGTCCCCAGATTCAGCACCAGAAGATAGTAGAAAAGGGACGTGGGAAAAGTCAGTGTGGTATATGGAGCTGGATGAAATGGGAGAGCACAGCAGTCCCTGGGGAGCTGTTCCCTCTACTTCCTGTGTGGCCCAGTTGAACAAAGTTGACGAAGCCATCCAGTGTGATAGGAGCTGGTGCCAGGATGCAGAGCTGGAGGGCTCCCCAGAGTCATCACCAGAAGGCAGTAGAAAGGTAACAAGGAGGAACTCAAGACTTTTAGCTTTATCCTAAAAATGAAAACTAAAGATGCTGGTAATGATTCCTTGTATATCTTGAGCCTGTTATACAACCATTTTAAGGAACTATGTTTTGTTATTTCATAGAAAACTAATATGAGTTTCATCTACAAAGGCTCGATGAATGTAAATGTTGCAATGTCATGTTTGGTTTAGAACATTGATATCTCTCTTAGTTTGAACTAATAAAGCTATTATACCAACAACCAAGTTAAGAAAATGTGACATTGTCAAGCCACTGGAATTTTAAGTTGTAAAGCAGTTAATAAATTGAATTGCATGTGTGCAATTCTTAAGCATTTTCTTCCTTTCCCAATATGGGCACATGACTGATAATACCACGAATAAAGTGGTCGGGTCATCTGTGTATGCTTCTATATGTATCCTGTTTTATAATTTCTAGGGACCTTTAGATAAAGCGAAGGGATGGTGGAGTTGACAGAATGAACAGATGAAGGATTCTCCATAAACAGGACCTGCCCTGGGGATAGAGATTATGCCTTGCTCCTTTTTATAGATGGAGAGACCAGATAATAACACTGATGTGTCCAAGGGTGGGTTCTAGTACCATGTCCTTTACTTCCAACTGCTGTATGCTCCTAGAAACAGGAAGCTTTCTGCAAACAAAAGTTCTCTGTACTCAGAACCTTGGACCTAGAAACGAGTCTCCCAACGAATCATACAGGTTGTCTCACTAGGTGCCAGAAATGTTTATCTGTGGTTGAAGGCTCTCCCAAGGTTATTTGAAAGAACAGGGCAGATGTGGGAGAGAGCATGGGTGTGCCTTCAAGAAAGGCTGGCTGGGTACTGTATGGACAGTATGGTAATACACATACAAGTGGGGCTGCTGGTTTTGCCTCTTATGTTACCCTGTGATGACACTACCCTATATTTTTAACTCCCTGTAGTAACCACCTACCTCTTGAGATGGAACAAGTAGATAACAATCATTTTTTCAGGTGAGATGCAAAAAGGCAAACAAGATACTGTTCCTAAAATTGGTCTGAATGAGAAGGTCTATGACTTTTGTCTTGCCCCCTACTTCAAGATTTGGTTTAATACTCCAGGGAAACACCTCCGATCCCTGTCCTCTGTGTTCCAATATCGCCTGCGTTTTCACTTTCATACCCCATTTCAGGATATAACACGTGAGACTTGGAATATTCTCACCCCCAAGGAGACCATATATTCCTTAGAGCGGAATCCACTGCGGAATCTCCTTCCTTGGAATAGTTGGTCTAGAGCTGAACCCGACACTCAGCATTTGTAAATGAATGGTTTAGTGTCGATTTAGATTAACAGCTTTTGCCCTGAGGTCACGGTTCCCGCCCTTCCAAGCCCAGCAAACACACCTGGGAGGAAGGGCTGAGAAAAGAACGCTTTGACTACAGAATTGAAGACTAGGGAAGCCCGGAGCCCAGAGCACCCGACTTCCTCGCTTTCATGGGCACCAGGAAGGCATTCCACCGCTCTAACTCTGCTCCCACCGGAAACTGCTGATTCATTCACCCATGAATTCCCCTGAGAAAAGGAAGGAATGGCTTTTCCTTGGTGTGTTAGTATGAATGAGTTGAATCTGATTGCCTTTTTGACACTTGCGAAGTATGAGTTTGAAGTGTTATGGGTGCATTAACTCAAGGCACTTAATTGGGGCTCCCTGGCTAGTAGGAAGGTGTTAGACCCTAGAAGTTGGGGAAGACGCCAGTGCCAGTATATGAAAGAGGAAGCACAAAAAGAGGAGGCTAGTTCTAGCGAACACTTTCCTGGTTTGTAATCCTTCCCAGAGTCTTCCCTTTATCCTAGAGGCTAGATAAAAAGCCAAGCAGACGTTTGGAAAACGGAGTTCAAAATGAAAGGTTAACTTCTGATAAGACCTATACTTTCATTTTCCCAAGTGGCTACTGCACCCCTGTGGCAGGTTGATTTCCTTGGGACCAGCCTCTGAGATGGAGATTCGTGTGCAGGAAATTTAATGGGGAAGGCTTTGAGGAATGACATCTTTGAGGGGTCAAAGCAAGCAAGATCAAGCAGAGGGAGAAGTGGGATTCACACAGTCACAACAAAAGTCTTCGCCCGTTCTGAGACTCCCTGAGCTGCGACAACCCTGCAGCTGTCCCAGCTGGGGCCAGAGGCCACACCTTACATCCCAGCATTGACCGGTCACTGTGATACAAGATGCTCCTGTAAAAGAGGCATGACCTTGGGTAGATGAGTTTTCTTCAAGAAAGAAGAATCACTGGGAAGGCAAAGTCAGTTGTAAACTGTCAGCTGTCAATGGTCCCAGCAGCGGGGAGAGTAAATACTTTTTTAGTCCTTGAAGGGAAGGGTAGGGGTTGGGAGGCAGATACAAGGGCACAATACATCCTCCACTACAACTTCCAAATCGTTCCAACTGGGGGATGTAACCATACTTTTAATTAATTCGCACTGAACACCACCATGTGTGACACGTGTTAAGTGAGCATACAACAAAAAAGACAGTCTGTGCCCTCAAGAAGCTTCTGGACTTGTAGACAGTTGCTAATTACCACACATGTAGTGGCTAAAAACAATACCTATTGACTTCTGGTTTCTATCTGGCATGTGAGGAGCTTAGAAGTCTTCACTCCAGCCTAACAAGTAGAAAGCTGAGCAAACTAAGAAAATCAAATCTTAAATCCATCAGAGAATTGAGGTCACAGGGCAAACTACTGACCCAGAAACGGGAAAGGTCGGCAGATACAGAGAATCACAACTTACTGGAGCAGAAACCTGTGGGAACCAGTGTCTGGCTAGCACACTGACTGTGCAAGCGTACTGTTAGTGTCGACACAGGTCGGAGGAGAGAGAGAGGATATATGGGAAATCGCTGTTCACTTTCTGCTCAATTTTGTTGTGAAAACTTGTAAAAAAAAAAAAAAGTTCTTGAATTTTTTAAAAAGTGAAAACTAAAAACAATGCCTATTTGTTATTTCACAGGTCTGTAGGACAGAAATCTAGGTAGGCTAGACTGGCTTCTCTGCTTAACACCTCCTAAAATGCCACATAAATTGTGGGCAGGCCAAGGCTGTTGCCTGAAGGCTCTGGTGAAGATTATGTGTCCAAAGTCATTGCAACAGTGAGGAGAATTAAGTTCCTTGTGAGTATAGGACTGGGGTGCCCATTTCCTTGCTGGCTGTCAGCTAGGGATTGATTTCAGCTCTTAGAAACTGCCACATTCTTTGCCATATGGCCCTTCATTTTAAAGCCACCAAGAGCACATCAAGTCTTTCTCAAGCTCAAAATCTGAATTCCTCTTAGCTACCTAAAAAAAAACCCCCATGGTTTAAAAAAGTCTCATGTGATTTGGTCCTGACTGACTACCCATAATCACCTTTTGAAAAGGTCATCTGTGTCTTGTAACAACCTAATCATGGGAGTAAAATCCATTATAATTATAGTCGCATAGTCCCATGGATTTAGGCTGCCAGCCTTGGGGTGGTTTTACAATTCTGTTACAACCATGATGACAGGTTGTAGGAAACCTTGGTCAGGGAGGTCTGGTGGCTTCCTGAACAGGAGTTGAGAGTACAGAGTCCGAGGGGAGAGATTTGGGGATGAAGAAATTTGATTCATCAGCTTTACGGACTGAGTGGTTGGGGAATTGGAGCAGAGGAGGAAGAGTGTGGTTTGAGGTTCTAACAGGTAAGCTGGGCGAAAGGAGGTGACAGGCTAGAGAGGCAGGCCACAGAATCTCGGCCAGAAACAGAAGACAGAGAAACCTGGAGTGAAGGAGAAGAGACAAGAATTAACTTGCAAGGGCTACAGTGGACGGCGAGATTCCGGTTAAAACAGGAAGTGGAGGAAGCCTTCGGTAAGAGGTTAATCATTTAGAGCTCCTGTTCTCCAAGTCTGGTCCCCAAACCAACAGCATCTTTTGGGAACTGGTTAGAAATTCAAATTTCACCAGTTTATCCCAGACCGGCAAATCAGAAATTCTGAAACTCTAGGGGTAGGGCACAGGCACCTGTTTTAACGAGCCCTCCAGGTGATTCTGATGTCGCACACGTTCCAGTCTTTGATGTTCCAAATTGTAACAATGTTTAATGTAAGTGGGAACCAGCAGAATAAAGAAAATTTCTAGAAGGACAAATTTTTCTGCTGCATGCTGAGCTAGGATGCCAAGGGTTAAATGTAAGGCATGGCTGAATTAACTGGCCTTAGGGTTTTCAGAAATAACAAGATTCCAATCTGGGCCAATTGTGTTATAAGATATATTTCTAAGGCCAGGGCCAGGAGCAATTACTAAAGAGAGTGGGGGAAGAAGCCAGCCCAGCCTGCATCAGTTACCCTTTAAAGAGGCGGGTAATCCAGACCCCCGGGAAAGAGAAAGAGGGAATGCTCAGGTTCTGGGACCCTGAGTGATGAAACAGCAACAGACCCTGGTGGAGAGGGAGGAACCTGCCCATAAGCAGGATCCAACGGCTTTGGCTCATCAAAGAACAGACACCCTCCCTAGCCTGCTCAGCTGCCTCGGCTGCAGCACAAAGCCAGAAGTTTTCAAGTGGTCTGTGCTTAGCCAACAGGATGAGGATGTATCTTGAGATGTGGGTAGTACACAAATCCCTTTATCCTTAATATCTTTTAGAGCTAATTATTCTGGGAATAAAAATAATCATGGGATAATGGCAATAAGTTCTAAGCAAGTTAAATACATGATTTTTCACTGTTATTATATGATATTTACCCTTCCCCGCAAAAAAAAAAAAAAAAAAATCATGCTGGGGGTTTATGAACACAGGCCTTTGGTGTGCAGCAAGGCCCAACATGCTTTATACTGTTGAGTTAAAAAATGAAAAAGAAATATTATGCCAACAAATGTTTATAGTATGCTACATTTATGTTAAAAAAATGCTTATGATATGTAAAATGTTTCTGGATGACTTCACAAGAAAGTGGGAATGTTGTTAGCCACTGGGGGAGGGAACTGAGGCGGGGAGAGAGGAGGAAGGTTTTTATGATTGAATCTAATGCACTTTTTAAATTTGGTCCACGTAAGTAGATTATGTTTCAAAAATAAATACATTAGCATTTTTTAAATAAATAGAAGAATGGGCTTTTATTATCCTCAACAACAGAGAAAAGCCAAGGCTGAAGTCTGTGGGAATTAGGTAGCCTCACTATGGAGGGTGACAGCACCTGGAGGAGCGTCCTCAGGGATCCCTTCGTCCGGCCACCCTGACATTTCTAAGGCATCACCAACCACGGTGACCAGCAGGGAGGACGGCACTGAAGAGAGCTTTCCTGCCTGAAATCGGCCATCTCTGGAGCCAGCAATGGAGGACACAACTCACTCTCCTGTGGTCACATCTCCACTGGAAGGTGAGTGAGAAATCACACGCGTGACGCCAGACACCCTTCCTCCTCTCCCGGTCCCCTCCAAGCCCACGTTCCTCTGCGTGGGCCGCAGAGTCTGACCTGAGACGGGACAGCTGAACGCGTCAAGCGCCTGTCAGTCCGAGTCTGAACTCTCATTCGACTTGGAAGACTTATGCTTTCGTTTTCTCTTCTTTTTCTTCTCTTTCTTCTTTTTCTTGTGCTTTTCCTTTTTCTTCTTTTTCTTGTGTTTCTCCTTACATTCTGAGGAACCGGAGCTGCTTCCATCGTCATCTGAGGTGGAATCCTCCAGTAATTGTTTTAACTGCTGTATCCTAAACATTTAAGATCGGTCAAAGAACCATCAACCGTAACAACTTAAAAAAATTGTTTTTAGATATGAGTAGTGAAAGTAACAAAAAGGTCACAAATAATCACCTCATTAAACACAGTACTTATTTTTATTTTTGCTTGTTTTCCCCATTCCTGTCCACGTTCATGCCTATTTTACAGGACTGTAACAAGCATAAGGAATTCTGTATTATTTTCGTCTTCTGAAATATTTCTGCATGTTTCTGTGGTCCTTACTATTATAACTTCTAACAGATACATAGTTTCCTAAATCTTTCTCCCACTGCGCAAGTTTATATTAGGTAATCTATCTCCTCAACAGTGATGGCTCAATATCACCAATTGGGAAAAAAAAAAAACCTCCTGTTTTTTCCGTCTTTATTCATGTCTAGGAATAATTTTTAACAATGGCTAAGATCTTTTAAGACATTGGAGAGGATACACTAGATCATGTGAGAGAGACTCAGTCCCAGAGTAGAACCGGACAGCACAACCTGGGCTGCCAGCATCACCTGTCAGCGGCATGAGTGGCCTGGGCCAAGCCCAGTGTGAGAGGCGAACCCAAGCAGAATGAGCTGACCTGCTCATCCCGCCCGGCCCGCCCCGCCCCGCACCGGCCTTTTCAGCATTGCTCCTGCCCCCCAAGTGTTTCACAGTTAAAGTGCCATATTTATTAAACCACTCCTCTGTTCTGGAATGGTTATTTCCAACTTAATTTAAAAGGTGAAGAGGGTATTGTTATCAGGACAACCTCACCTGATATCCTTTTCATGTCTTTTATTCTCTCGTATGATGTCGTACATGGGATCTTCATGTGCCTTGAGGGTTAGAGAAGGTTAAGGTTTGATTAGTCTTCATGGACTGTTAGTTAAAGAAAAATTATATCTCTATGTTACTAAAACCAGTTATTTTTTCCAGTTTGGTTTAGTTTTTTGTTCACTATGTTCTAATTCTTCCTAAGGGTCACCATTACTACAAACTCACTGAGGCTGTGAAACGGACTTTCCAATTAGAAAAATATAGGATACAATTTAAATATCTTTTATAAGGAAATACACCATGGCAGAATCATGAACTACTATTCGAAGTAGAATTATTGAGGTAATTCTTTGTCCTATATGGATAGATGACTAAGAGATGAGTTAAAAAAACAAGTGAGTTGTAAGATGATATATGAGTGAAACATTTACAGTACACAAAAATATATGGTAAGTACCCCTAAGTCTGGAAGTATATCAGAAGTACAGATAATTTAAAGTGACTTGAATTACTTAAAAATAAGAACACATTTATGGGAAATGTTATATGCGAATTATCTCAATTTAAAAAAAAAGTTTATTGTAGAAATTTCAGATGTTACCGAAAAAATCAATTAAAAAAAAATCTATTACCTTACTACCCAGAGATAATTACTATTAACACGTGGTGTTTCCTTCATTTTTAATAATTTATGAAAAATTATAATCATTTTATATATACAGCTCTATTGCTTTTCCCTTTTGTCATGAACATTTTCCTGACATTATACACTCTTCTAAAATGTAATTCCCAATGGCTAAATAACTTGTTACAGTAATTTATGTTGATATGTTGGACTATTAAGTTGTTTCCTATTTTTCTTTAGTTTCCATTTTTTGTTTATGTTCATACAAGCTATCCTTGTACATACATAATCAGTTGTGTATGTATTGATGTTCTCCTATATCCTCAAGGTAAATTCTTAGAAGTGGGATTTCTAAGTCAAAAAAAAAAGAGTATGTTTAAAGATTTTGAGATTTTTCACCAAACTATGTTCTATAGCAGTGGTCCTCAACCTTTCTGGCACCAGGGACCGGTTGGTGCTCCTGTGACAATCTAATGCCTGGTGATCTGAGGTGGAGCTGAGGTGGTGATGCCAGCGCTGGGGAGCGGCTGCAAATACAGATGAAGCTTCGCTCACCCACCAATCACCTCCTGCTGTGTGGCCTGGCTCCTAACAAGCTACCAGTTACCAGGACCAGTCCACGGCCTGGGGGTTGACTGGTACCTATAAAAATTGACATTCAACCTAGAAGTGAAATGATTGAGCCAAAAAAATAATTACTTCAGATTATTAAAAAATAAAATTAAAATATTTTAAACGTCTAAGAAACTTTGGAGAATGTCTGTTGACCCCAGTTTGATATATGCTGATAACTTCAGTATATCTACACAGCAGCATATTCCGCTTGGCATTAGTTACTGAATGGTGAATTAACACTTCTGGGAAATGACTCCATCAAAGTGAGGAAATGAGATATATTTTACTGTCATCTAAAGAGCATATATAATTTACATACACACTTATAACTTATAATTTAAAGATATCTAATCTTTAGATGAAGACTGGGAAGCTAAAACCTGATTTTAGTTATGAAACATTTTTTTACATAATAAGTAAAAAGTGGATAACAATGTCTGCTTCAGAAAAAGAAGCAGTGTTCCCAAGGCATAAGCAAATAACACTTTAATAAGAAGTTAGTTTTTTGTTAATAAACGACTCCATCACACAAATGTAATTCAACAGAGATGTAGAGAGCACCAGATACGCTGGGAATGCATTTTATGTGAACTTGCACTTCACGCTGCGAGGCTGATTCTTGATATTCACTATCCCTGATACACGTAAATGGACATGGTGGGGTTCTACTTACTACTCTGAACTGTTCTAACTTTTGGTTGCCTTTGATAAAAAAAGGGCATTCTTTGTCGCCTGTTCGGTGACCATACCGTTTACAACGCCAACCTAAAAACAAAGAAAAAAGGAAATATTTCTGTAAGATAACATAGTTTCATTTGATGAAGATAAACAATCAGTAGATCATATTAAAGTTTTTCTTCATTAAACTCCAATTCTAAAAGCAAATGTAATCAGTGAATGATCCATGAAAGAACCTAGAAAATCGACATCACGTGAGAGATTAGTAGACATGCAAAGCACTAGGCCCACCCCAGAAATAATATGGACAGATACTTGAATTTCAGAAGACTTGCTGGTGGTCTGTAGACATATTAAAGTTTGAGAACCACTGTTCTAGGTAACATTACAATTAATAAAATGAATGAAGATATGTACAGTATACGTATATGTATATTTTATCACATCTGGATGAGTCCAAGTTTTGTGGGGCCTGAGCTTAAATTATTTGGGGGGCAAGGGCTCTTTAGGAAAAGAAAAAAAATCTTGCCTAGGCAAATTTTACAAAATCATGACTACCTGAACACATCGCTTCAGGTTCTGCAGACCTTCGGAAGGTCCAACCATGGGGTCCTGAAGCTCGAGCTTTATTTACTTCTTGGCAAATCTGGCTCTGATCCCAACTCAAACACTCGTATTTTCAAAGTCAGTACAAATAACTATAAAATGGTAAGTGAAATGCAACTAACCACCTCATGAAAGAGTAGTGGTTTTCAAACTTAAAAAAAAGCTGTAGACTTTGGGGTAAAGATGCCAGACTAAACACATTTATCTGCTTTCATTCCCTTCCTGAGAGACTGTAGAAACGATAAGAGAATTATGTTCAAAAAGAACAAGCCCGGAAGTTAGTAGCTCAAGAATGGTCAAGTGACAACCTCCATAAATCTGTTCTTCCGAATTTGCCCAAATCAACCTATTTGAAATCCTGGAAATTAACCAAAGGCTTAACACAATCTGAAGAGCATTAATTCAAAAAAAGCTAGTGAACGTTGGTACGAACAGCAGGATTTCTGCCATTTTACCTGGCCCGACTCCCAACCCTCTCTCATTACTTCCACAAGTCTTAAAAACCAGCAGCCTTGCAACCATGACAGCTGTGAAAAGCAGCAGCCTTGTACCCCCTGAAGGGGGAAGACTGGGTTTTGGATCCCCTCAAACAGCCCTAACCCGAGCTGAAAATCCGCATATATCTTTTGACACCCCCAAAACTTTACCTGCTGTTGACTGGAAGTCTTACCGATCACCTAAAACTTGATTAACACTTATTTTATAAGTTACATGTATTATATACTATATTCTTACAATAAAGTAAGCTAGAGAAAAGAAAATGTTATTAAGAAAATTATAAGGAAGAGAAAATACATTTACAGTATTGAAAAAATGCACGTATAAGTGGACCCGCACAGTTCAAACCAGAATTGGAGTTCTACTTACCACTCTGAACTGTTCTAATTTTTTTTAAATTGTGGTAAAATACAGGCATATCTCAGAGATATTGTGGGTTCAGTTCCAGACCACAGCAATAAACAAGTATCACAATAAAGCAAGTTGTAATCTTTTTGCTGGAGGAGAGTCTTGTCTTCAATTTGTAAAAAAACGCAAAATCTGTGAAATGCAATAAAGCGAAGCACAATAAAATGAGGTATGCCTGTATAAGGAGCATAAAACTTAGTATCACCACCTTCCATCTCCATAACTCTCTTCACTTTGTAAAACTGAAACTCTATCCCCATTGAATAACTCTCCAACCCCACCCCACCCCGTGAATAGACAGCAATCACTACTCTATTTTTTGTCACTGATTTAAGTACCTCATATAAGTGAAATCATAGTTTATCTTTTCATAACTAGCTTACTTCACTTAGCATTCTGCTCTTGAGGTTCATCCATGTTGTAGCATATGTAAGAATTTCCTTCCTTTTTAAGGCTGAATAATCTTCCATTGTAATGTATATACTATATACATTGTCTCCTCACTTGTTGATGGACACTCCTCCTACCTTAGTGTGAATACTGCTATGAACACGGGTGTCCAAATATTGCTTCAAGACCCTATTTTCAGTCCTTTTGGGTATATACTTAGAAGTAGAATGGCCGAATAACATGATAATTTTGTTCTGAATTTTTTGAGGAACCGCAATACTTTTTCCTATAGCGGCTGTACCATTTTATGTTTCCTCCAACAAACACTACACAAAGGTCCCAATTTCTCCACATTGTTGCCAACTTTTGTTTTGTTGGGGTTTTTTTTTTGATAGCAGCCATCCTAATGGGTGTGAGGTGCTTTCTCATTGTGGTTTTAATTTGCATTTCCCTAATGATGAGTGAATGTCGAGCATCTTTTCAGGGTTTTATTGGTTACCTGTATCTGTATCTTCTTTGGTGAAATGTCTATTCAAAGTCCTTTGCCAAATTTTAATCAAGTTGTTTCTTTATTGTTGAGTTAGCAGTTCTCTATACATTTTGGATATACTCCTTTATCACATATATGATTTGAAAATATTTTCTCCCATTCTGCTGTTGCTTTTTACTCTATTAATGTCTTTTATTCATAGTATTTTTGATTTTTCATGAAATCAAATTTTTTTTTTGTTTCCTGTGCCTTTGCTGTTTTATCCAAGAAATCATTACAAATCCAATTTTCTGCAGCTTTGCCCTATGTTTTCTTCTAAGAGTCTTATAGTTTTAGGTCTTACATTTAAGTCTTTGATCCAATTAGGATTAATTTTTGTACATGGTATTGATAAGGGTCCAACTTCATTCTTTTGCATATGGATATCCAGTTTTCCCAGTACCTTTTGTTGAAAAGACTGTCTTTTCCCATTTAATGGTCTTGACACTCTTGTCAAAAGTCATTTGACCATATAAATAAGGATTTATTTATATGCTCTCTATTCTATTCCATTGGTCTATATGTCTACCTTTATGCCAGTTCCACATCGTATGGATTAGTATAGCTTTGTAGTAAGTTTTGAAATCAAGAAGTGTAAGTCCCTCAGCTTTATTCTTTTTTTTTTCCAAGATTCTTCTGGCTATTTAGGGTTCCTTGAGATTCCATGTGAATTTTAGGATGGGTTATTCTATTTCTGCAAAAAATTCCATTGAGATTTTTATAGTAATTGTATTGACTCTGGAGATCTCTTTGGGTAGTACTGACATCTTAAGAATGTTAAGTCTTCCAATTCATAAACATGGGAAGTGCTGCCATTTATTTATGTCATCTTTAATTAGTTTCAGCAATTCGTATAGTTTTCATTGAATGAGTCTTTCATCTCCTTGGTTAAGTTAATTCCTAAGTATTTTATTCTTTTTGATGCTATTTTTGTAAGTTCCTTTTTAGATTGTTCATTGTCATTGTACAGAAATGCAGCTGCCTTTTGCGTATTGACTTTATATCCTACTACTCTGCCAAATTCATTTATTAGCTCCAATATTTTTTTTTTTGGTAGCATCTTTAGGGTTTTCTACATATAAGATTATATTAAGAAAATTGATTTTAACCTAGCGTTCTACACACTGGCAAATGAAAGCATCTGTAAAATGAAGATGCTTCCAGTGTTGAATATTTTATCTCCTATAAACCCATTTCAAAGGAAGCCGTGGTGGATACACTCCACCATAAGAAACTATAACAACAAAGAAGATGGCTCAACATACAGGAAACGGGAGATCCAACACAGGAAGAGGCTAAGGGAAACTGCAAAATGCTGGTGTCTCAGTTAGCTCAGGCTGCCATAAGAAAATATAGACTGGGTGGCTTAAACGACAGACATTTATTTTCTCACAGTGCTGGAGATGGGTGCCAGCATGGCTGGTTTCTGAGGAGTACTCTCTTCATGGCTGGCATCTCTCCCCAATCCTGGTATGAAGGAGGTTCATTCTCTGGAGAAGGCGAGCAGAGTCTCTGGCTGTGGAGCTGTCAGGCATATTGGAAGGCAATGCACACAGGAAGAGCATGTGAATGACTGAATGCTGGATGCTGAGACTTCACAGCCTTGTTCCTTACATCGGTTCCCAGAACACGGAATGTGGCCTTCATCTTCGGCAGGAAATGACTTTGCTGTGAAAACCTAACCAGCCTAATTAGGAAGATTACAGATACTGATCTCAGAGTTACTGTTTACAACAAGATAATGCCTGAACCTGGAAAATCAATATATATAACACAAGCATGATCTTTAGATGTTATGAAGATAAATATAAAAATAACCAACTAAAAGAGCTTCAAGTGGGAACGGAGAAAAAGAGACTGGGAACTGCTGTTTTAATTATGTGCACGATGAATCTCTACAAACAAGTGTCTTAAAGAGGCAGCAGTGCCCTTTCTTCAAATGCCATCTTAGGCTGGCGAAGGGGCTGCTGCTCGGGTGTGTGTGGGAGGTGCCCGCAGATCTCTACCTGCTCCACACTCGTCCTCTGTGGCCCGTAAGCTCTGCTCGGCTTACGCGGATGAAACCTCAGCACTGATGGAGGGGGACCGACCGAGGCAACACCCAAAGGGACCCGCCCTCCAGGGCACCCTGGTCCCCCACGGCATTTCTAACGCGGAAGGGCCTTTCTGTCGGCAGAACAGGACTGACGGGTGGACTCCAAAGGCAGCTACGGTCCTGCGCCAAGACCACCCCTGGAGCCGGACGCCCTGGGGTCAGAGCTTTCGCCACCTCTTACTGACACGTGCACGGCGGCTTCCGAATGCGTGAAACAGAGATCGGGCCATGACCGTGACAGCGCTGTGGCGAGAACGAGTTAGAGAAACACGCGTCGTGAGTCGCGGTGTGTGGCGTGCGCGTGTTCAGGAGTGCTACTTGACACTTCGCACTCACACTGCATCACTTTGACTTCCTTCCCCAGTGGCATCCAGAGCCCCTTGGTTGGCGCGTGAGCCAGAAATTCCCTGGCGTGCTCGTTGCCTGGCACATCTGGTATACAGTCTTCTGGCTTGGTCTCATCTTCCTAAACAAGGAAACGGCGTGTCAGCGACATGGCACAAAAGCCCTGGCACCCCGCACACTCCCCCACCCCGTCTCCACCCCCACTTCAGAACACAGCGCGGCCTGGCTTTCCCATGGGCCAGAGATCCCAAGGCTGTCACCAGTCACCCTCTCAAGGACTAGAAAGACAAACGAGACCTGACAGGAGAAACGGAGAGGAATGTACCAGAAGAACCGGATCGCACAAATGAAGTAGCTGTTCTTACACAGAAGTTACTCGTGAAGCAGAATAAAACCTGTCCTTCATATAGGAATGACCCGCGAGCTCAAAATTCTAATGTAAATTAGATTCTAAGACCCAAAACGGTTTTACTACCTCAAAATCTTTGTGGAATGAGGCAGGATATGAGAATTAGAGCAGACAAGGCTAGCTGGATAATAAAAACGGCACGTTATGTTAAAATGGCTTATTAGACCTTGAAGGTCACTGTCAGGTTTTCTAGTCACATGTGCTGTGTCTCTGATACACGCTTTCACCACTGAGTAACCACATTTACAGTTAAGGAGCTTTTCTATGTTTTAGCTTCCATGAGTATTAAATGTATATTGGAAAATGTCTTTTTAAATCTTTTTTTAAAATTGAAATTAAGCAAACAGAAAAGATAGCTTTTGGCCTTGAACTACTCTAAGTCTCAGTTCCGCAGAGAGACCAACGCTGGCCGGGGTGCTGGAGGAGGAGCTCCTGCACCCCGGGAGGCTGGACGGAAGGCTGGACGGAAGGCTGGACGGAGATGAGCTTCAGAGTCTACTGTTCCCTAAGCCGATGACATTCAAGGAACCAGCACCAGGGGAGTCAGAGAGTCAGCACGGGACAGCAGAGCTTTGAGAAGATGCTGTCAGAAGTGAGAGAGAAGGGGAGGGGTCCTGAGGAGCAGACGTGGGCCTGCGGCGTTTCTTAAGGAACAGACACACAGCTGATTAAATTTCTACAAAGGCACAGGCTGGTGACTAAGCCCGAGTGTCTGATCGGCATCTGCAGGGAAGAAACAGGGTTATCGTAACAAGAGGTGCAAAGCCTTATGCAACCGTTTTCATAACAAGTTACTGAGTCTGAGCTCTGAGTCTGATATGTCTAAGAGAAGAGCCCAAAGCAGAAACTTCACACTGACCTTGATAAGCCCAGGAGGAGGTTTTTCATAACTAGAAAGGAGGAAAAAAAAAAACAAACCCATCATCAATTTCATTAACAGAGGTACAACACATTTTAATGAGCGAAAAGCAGCTGCAGGCTAAAATTAAAAGGATGTTTTTAATAAAAACTTAAAACGACGTTAAATCTACAACGGTTAATAAAATATGCCCAGCACTCAAGAGATCACATGTAAATAAACTGATGCTGTACCACATCTTGCTGAGATCTAGAACTTAAATTCACTGCACTAATAACGAGCCCGGTGTTTCAGCACAATGATGGTAGTTTTGGAAGAAGGGAAAGCAAGAGATTGCAGGGAAAATGTGAGGTAAGAAGACCGTGAGTTAATTATAGTTCCCAACTGTCATAGTTGTCAGGTTGCTTACCCAGGGTAACCTCTGCTTACGCAGGACGCTGGAGGGTGGGGAGAGGAGGGTTGGGTGGGGCAGCATAGCAGGGAAGAAGCAAAGCTGGAGGGGAGGAGTGAAGGGGTCCCAGAGGCCCCCCCTCCCATTTCTCTGCATGTCCAGATTCAAGATCCTCCCGTCCCACTGTCCACAGTGGAGCCTACCCTGAAAGCTGCCTTCTGCTCCTCAGCTCTCTGACCGCCCTCTATGCCCGTACTGACCTTGCTGGACTCTGTGCAGGATTCCTGAACAGGGCCTGGACGTCAAGTGGCATTTAATAAAGAATGCTGCTAGATTAAGTATATGAATGATTGTGTGGGGGAACCTCCTTGCCCTTTGCCAACAGAGCTCTAAGACTCCCCAGGGTCCTGAGGGTACAAGTCATGCCTGTGCTCCCCGTTCATTTGTACTTTCCATCACTGCCGGAACTGCTGGAAAAGGCTTCTGGATTCCACCTTTGGAAAATCAGCACCAAATGCTCATGCTCATTTTTAAGTATTTACACACCATTGGCTATTAAACACACAACATGGGTGTTTGGCTTTAATTATGAATGCCTAAAGGACCAGAAATCATACATATGAGAATGAAAAAAATACACAGGGCAATCAAACACCCCAGGTCTGTTCAGTGCCTCCACGGGAACATTTTACTGAGGTCATGTGCACACTGCGACTGGTTTAAAGTCATGTCTTGACTCCAGAAACATGGAAATGTGGGAGTTTCGACACTGCTGCACCCAGATGGTGAGGGCAGGGCTGACTAAGTTTCCAAGTTTTTAAAAATGAATTGTATTACGTTTATCGCCAGAACAACATTAATAAAAAAAAATATTAAGAGAGTGAATTAGCTATTGATATGGGGCAATCCCCATAAAAGTTAAAATAAAGAGAAAGTAGGGAGCAAAACAAAACAGTGTATTTCGTATGCTTCTCTTTGTGCCTATGAGAAAAGAACCCACACACCTTGACATATATAGCACATAGACAAGACTATCTCTGGAAGGATACCTAAGAAACTGGTCACATGCTTGCCTCTGGGGAGGGAACTAAGGATCATAAATGGCAAAGACCTTTTGTTTTTCATTCTATTCACATTCACATGCACATATATTAACCTATAGAGTGCCTTGTAATTACAAAAGAAAAATAAAATCAATGATATCTTCATTACAGCTATGTAGATATAGGCCCAGGTTAATATTATCTCTGAAAGAAAAAACCAAAGGTATCTTGGAACCAAGAAAGGAAAATGGAGCCCAAAACGTACTACTAGGAGTTCATATCTGCTGTAGAATTATATAAGCCGAACTTTTGTTTTAAAAATCAACATTATTTCTGTAATTGTTTCAGGAATAAAATCCCCACATTAGCCCTTAAAACGTTTGATATTTTCCTCCTACAAAAAAGGAGCAGGCACAAGACTGGAGCACTAGCATCACAAAGGCCAAGATCTGGATCCAACAGAAGTGGGAGAAAAGTTGTTGGATGATAAATGACGAATTTCGGAGCTTTTCTAAGTGGACAGAAGAGGATGTCCCCATGGAGATTACATAGTAAGCGGAGGGGGCACGAACAGACTCAGGTTCCTGGTGTGGTACAGTGCTTTTCCAAAGCGAATGCTGAGAATACTTTCCAGCACAAAGCAGTGGCATGACACAGCCATACATGAGCAAGAACACCGGAGATCTGCATAAATGGGGGGAAATGAGACAGTTCGGCTGCAGCCCTTCATTACAAACATTAATGGCGCGCTTTATGCACAGAGACCGAAGTGGGTTTGGTAGGACAGTCTACAAATGCAATCACCCACTCTTTGAGCCACGGGAGTTGTATAAACAACAACATATGGCCAATCAAATTGAAACCCAAATTCCTGAAAAATATGTGACTGTTGTTGCCAAGATGGAAAGGAGTGTGATGGAACTAGATGTTTTGAAATCTATTATTAGCAATGGCATTGCCTAAAAAGTCCATTTTACAATAGTTTTCACAAATTTTTAAAGGAAGGGGGTTGATGGTTTTTCCTAGGGGATAAACAATTCATTAACAGCAAAAAAGACAATTCTTCAGATTTAAAGTAATTAACTACTAAATAGAGTGGATTTGGAAATGGGGGTATGTTTATATACAGTTTGGCTTCTGTGCTCTGACAGTCAAGAAGTCTACATGTATCCTTGCAGTTAATTCTTAATATTTAAAAATGTTGGTGGAGGCCCATTATTTTGTACTATCTGAGAAGCTTACTGTTACATCATTCAGATTGAAATAACATGCTCCATGTAGGAAAGAGAATAAATTTATGTGAGAAGGGAGAAATATTCTCTTCCTAATTGTGTATTGGGCAACAAATCTTTAATTTGGCAGAGAGAGCGAGCTACAGAGGGCCCTGAAGGGGCCGGGACTGCAGATGCCAGAAATGCAAGGTCTGTATCCTGAAACCATTGAGGTGACATTCAGCTCAAGGGCCACACTGAAAAGAGCAGGCCAAGGCTCCAACAACGCAATGTGTTTTGTGTCAAAGCTCCAGGAAGGTTAATTATGAAGGATTTTAATCTTTTGACGGCCTTTCCTTACGTGATTGTTTCAGCGCCGGGAACAGAAACTATTAGATCTATTAAATAATTCAGTGAACACCAAATTTAGTTTGCCTTCTAAAGTTAATTACCTTCTAAAGCTAATCAATCCAACCTCCCACCTGATGTTTAAGCACGTCTACACTCTTCCACCTGACAGCCACCCACTAGTTAGGGACAAGTCCCTCATCCCACTCTTTATTATTCCCTTACCACGCTCACGTTATAAGACTGGGTTTTCTCTTCCCTTATTAAGAGCAGGAAATGAAGAGATTATATGGGGTTCGTAGTGGGCCCTATGACCTGAAAACCGTAAAAGGACAGGGACCAACGCGCTCAGCGGCACTTCCCGCGTATCCAGCCCCCAAATGCAGACTGAGCGCCTGGTAGGCAGGTGCCGGTGACACTGAGCGCGGAGCGGAGCCCCAGCCAAACTCCGGCACGCGGACCGCAGCCCTGCGCCCCGCTCGGGCAGCGCCCC
>NW_006436282.1:23380351-23395180 GCF_000325575.1 Pteropus alecto
GCGGGAGCCGCTCCGTGTGTTAGAGGATTCCTCCAGGTCTGAAGAAAGGAAGGCTCCCCATAGGAATTCTCCAGTTTTCTAGAGCATGCGATCCCTGGTTAAAACAGTGTGTATTGTCTTTAGACAAGGTTTGGGTGCTGGAAGTGAAAAGCTAACATACAAGGAGCGCTTTTTATGGGCTGGTTATTGAGCTAAGCCTTTAATAAGAGTTGATTTATTCTTTAAAAACTTATATGTATTACCTTAAGTTTATAGATAAGGAGAAGGAGCCCAAAGAGTTAAATGACATGCCCAAGGAGGCAGAGCTAGTAAGTCATGGAGCCAGGATGCAAAAGTGTTAGGTCCTCAACTAGGTTGTGTTTTTAAAGTGTATCTGTTAAGTGGAATTATATTAATTGTTGGCTGCAATAATTTTCCATCTCACTTGTTTTCTACAAATGACCTTGACACTCCTCCCATGGAGAGGTGGGTCTATGCCCCTTTCCTTGAATTTAGACCAACCTTAGTGATTTGCTTGTAACCAGTAGAAAGTAGTAGAAGGGATGCCTTATCATTTTTGAGATTAAGTCAGTAAAAGTCATATAGCTTCCTCTTGGTTCTTTTGAAATATTCCTTCCTGAAGCCTTCAGGGATGTAAGCTAACTGCCCCGAGGCCACCATGCTATGAGGAGGCCCAAGCTTACTCATGGAGAGAGATCACATGAAGTGGCTTTGAAACTCACAAAGAGAGAACTGTTAGGCCAGGCTCCACTGCCTAAACACCCCTCACCTCCGGTCAGGTGACTACATGGTTCATGCCAGAGATACATCTAAGAGGCTCACATCAACCAAACAACCAGAATAGTTCCTCCCCTCCTGAGGAGGCTTTGTTCCTGGCCAAAAGAAGGAAAACATAAAAAGAAAAGATACCACCATTCTTCACAAACAGTGACCTCATAGCAACAAGCAAATAATATGAAAACCTTAGGATATACTTTTAAGCAGAAACCATTTGAGTTGGGTTTCTCACACCTGAAATTGAGTTTTGATTGTTCAAATATCCGCTTAACACAATGATTTGATCTCAGCAAGAAGACCCAGGGATTGATAACTCCATTTTAGCAAGTATTTGTCAAGACTCTTTTGAAAACAACAGACCAACTTTCAAATCAAACTTTTAAGAAAAATAATAAAGGAGTTTATTGTTTCACATATGTGGCATGTCATGCGGTGGAACTTCAGGAATGGCTGGATCTAGGTGCTGAAATGTTATAGTTAGCAATTTCTCTTTCTCAGTTTCACTTTCCTTTGTATTGCTTCATTCTCATGTGGGTTCTCCCACTGTGAGGGCAAAGATGGCCAACAACCTAGCAGCCCCAGCTGAAAGAAACCTTTCTCAGTTCCAATTACACGTCTACGTATTATATGCGCTAGCTTAGCAAGGGCCATGTACCTGTCATGGAGACAATCACCGTGGTCAAGGAGATGCATGCAGTACTCTGGCCCACTCTAATTCCCAGGGGCGGGATCAACTTTACCCAAGCCATACAGACTAACGGGGCTAACAGGATGAATTATATCGACAGGTTTTAAGTTTCATTAGAATAAGCTCTAATAGAAACAATGAACATTTCTTTAGTGCTACATGTTTCTCGTTAGATTCTGGGATCTAATAAGATCTAAAATAATTTATAATTATGTTTTATGTTCATTTCACAGAGAATACTGTGACTGTTAACTAACTTACCGAAGATCACTTAGGTAGTCCACATAATGTTAGATATATTATTTCCTTAATAAATTATTGAATTCAATTTGCTCATTTTATTTAGTATTTTTGCATCTATATTTATAAGTTAGATTGGTACCCAGTTTCTCTCTTTTGCTATTTTTGCCACATTTTGGTATCAGGATTGTTTGCTTCTGTGGACCCTGCAAAAGAAGATACCTACTAAGAAGGGCTCCTGGTAGCCAACTGGTCTCAAATTTAAAAAAAAAACAGCCTAGCAACTGTTCCTACACAGGGGCCTCTAATGCAAATTTCACTTCATGCCTGCACCGAACTGCCTGCCTGCGCTGTGGTCCTGCCATCAGAGCCTGGTCCCGGACAGAGCAAAGGGGAGGGGGTCAGAATGTAGTTGAAGGGAGCAGAGCAAGAACTGCCTAGCCTGAGAGGGGCCTCGCCAGGGGCCACCTGGCCCTGGGGGGCGGCCTCACAGCTAGCTGTGCTGTTTCACAGTTGAGCTGTCACGCTGTTGAGATGTTCCACAGCTGTGCTGTTCTCAGGCCCTGCTATATCACAATTGAGCTATTTGCAGTGACTAAAGTTTCCTTCTTCACTGCACCACGCCAGACTGGGAATTCCCGTTGGTCTTGAGCTGGGCGCCAACGACCATCGCTTGATAGTTCCAAAATAAATGGAGAAACTTTTGGTGACTTACTTCCATTAGTGCAGTTTTAATAAATAAGAATGACCGATTCTAAGCTATTTAACTTCTCCAGTGAATGTCTTGCAGCATCTGGGTCTCTAGTGTGAAGTCCTCCCCGGCTTAGCCTCCTGTGTGAGACCCTGTGGGAGGTTTGCTATTAAGTCAGCTCACAGTACATCTTGATGGCCTGGGGAACACTCAACAGCTGGCGACTTAAAATTCGCAGCTGTCCAACTGTCAAGGAAGCCTCACAGGACCTGCCTTCACCCTATCTTTAAGTATTAAAAGAAATCCTGAAAAAGAAAAAAACTCCTGAAGAATGGCTTTTTTTTTTTTTCAATGTGGAATCCACACTTGTAACTACGCTAAAAAATAAGTAAACAAAAAACTTTCTCTCCCTCCCCAAAGCGGTAACGGGTAATTGGATCTACGGCCACGTAGGAGCCTGGCGTGGTCCTAAATCCAGAGTCTCCAGGGACAGACGGCCACCAGCGGGTCTGCTTAGGCACTAAACACTTTTTTCTCAACTTTGGCCCAAAGCCCAGTCCCGAGGAGTTCACAATTTCTCCCTCGGGGACGGGTCCCTCCTGCAGCGGCCAGCCCTGTTGCCGGCGCGGGCCAGCGGGCTCGGAGGATCCGGCCGCGCCGGGGCGGTGCAGGGCGCATCAGGCCCGGCCCCGCGCGCGGCCGCGGCTCCTCCCCTCGCTCGGATGTGGCCGGGGGGCGGAGGAGAGGGGGTGGCTGCTGCCGCTCCGGGAGGGCCGGGAGCCTTTTCCACGTTTGCAAACGCAGCTGCGCCCAGGCCGGCTCCGCGCCCGCCGCGCGCTCCTCTCCTCGCTTCCCCCGATGGCGTTCAGGGCCCGGGGCTGGCGGCCCCCACCGCCGCCGCTGCTCCTGCTGCTGCTCTGGGTGACCGGGCAGGCAGCGCCCGTCGCGGGCCTGGGCCTGGGTTCCGACACGGAGCTGCAGATCGAGCGACGCTTCGTGCCCGACGAGTGCCCGCGCACTGTGCGCAGCGGCGACTTCGTGCGCTACCACTACGTGGGGACATTCCCCGACGGCCAGAAGTTCGACTCCAGGTACCGCTCCCCGCGCGCCCGGCCGGCTTTCCCGCTCCCTCTCTCCGGACAGGCCTTTCTCTCCCGACGGACCTCCCCCAGCTCCGCCCCGCGAACCTCGCGCTCCTCCCTCTCCCTCTTCCTCCCGCAGAGCTCCCCGACCCTAAATCCCTCAGCCCCCGGGGCGAGCCTACCGGCCCTTGTGCTTCCCTGGTCCTCCCACCCAGGACTGGACTCGTGGAGAAGCCTGTGCGTAGCGGAGTTGGGGCAAGTCATGCGCTCCCAGCGCGCTTAGAAAGGCGGGATCTACGTAAGATGGCCTCTCCGTGGTAGATCCCACCCCCCACCCCCGAGTCAATGTTGGCGTCCGCCTGCCACCTCCCTTTACTGTGCCTTTCCGCGCGGGCCGGGGATCTAGACAGACCGTGCCGCCGATGCTGCAGCTGATGATAGCAACCTCGAACGTTGCTGGAGCTATTTCAGCGTCCCAGGGTAGTTCTAAGTGCTTTCCATATAATGAACTCATTTAATTCTTACAACAGTTCTCTGAGGTTGATGCCGTTACCACTCTCATTTAGCCAGTGAAGTAGCTGGAGGCCGTCGAGGCTAAGAAACTTGTTTAAGCGGAGTCAGCCCAAGTCCAGAGTCTGTGCGTATAACTACCACCGCCCGCCCTTTCTAGCCTTGCAAAAACCTCCCCGGGGCAGGATGTAGTCCAGCGCGAGTCTCGGCTTTGCCATGGGGCCTTGCGCCATGCCCACGATTCCTGCCCCAAGAGCACAGCCCCTGTACCCCACTTCGCTCCAGTTTAGTTTTAGGGGTTAACGGGCCTCTTTGGCTTCAGCTCATTCCGCTCTCTTCCCTGAGGCTTTCTTACCAACTGGGCTGTGCGGGCACTTCCCCCAGCGGATCGCCAGCCTGGGCCTGGGCGAAGAGAACTGTTTGCTTCGGAAATGCTCTGTGCCCTAAGGCTGCACTAGACTCATCCCGAAGTTATCTTTCAAAACATTCTCTTAGCTTCTCTTGGCTTTTTTGAAATTACAGACAGTGAGTGAATCTATAAAAGCTCATTAGCATACCACGTGGCACATAGCAACTGCTCAGAAATGGTCAGTCTTACTATTGTTTCAGTTGCTTAAAAAAAAACGGATTGAGATATAATTCACAACCGATACGATTCACCCCTTTAAAGTGTACAATTTAATAGTTTTTCGTATGTTCACAGAATTGTGCAGCCATCACAACTATCTATTTGCAGAACATTTTCGTCACTCCCCAAAAGAAACGCTGGACCCATTAGTGGTCTGTGCCCTCCAACCCCAGGGAGCCACCGATCTACTCTCTGTCTCTTTGTGGAATCATACAATTTGTGGTGCTTTGTGCCTGGCTTCTTTCACTTAGCATAATGGTTTCAGGGTTTATTCATGTTATAGCATTTGTCAGTACCTCATCCCTTTTAATGGCTGTGTAATATCTCATTGATGGCTCTACCACACGTTTGTCAGTTGATGAGCATTTTACACTTTTTGGCTATTATGAATAATGATGTGTGCACCTCATTACTCACAAGGTTTTGTGTGGATATGTGTTTCATTTATTTTGGTATATACCATATACCTAGGAGTGGAATTGCTGGGTTCTTTGGTAACTATATTTAACTCCTTGAAGAACTGCCAAACTCTTTGTCCAACATGGCTGCACCATTTTACATTCTCACCAGCAATACATGATGGTTGTAATTTCTCCACATTCTCCCTAACGCTTGTAATTGTCTGTCTTTTTTAATATTGCCATCCTAGCGGGTGTGCAGTGGGTGTCTCCTTGTGATTTTGATTTGTATTTCCCTGGTGGCTAATGGTGCTGAGCATCTTTTCATGTGTTTGTTGACCGTTTCTATGTCTTCTTTCATATGCTTCTTTAGTTAGAAAATAGAGAAGAATTTCCTGTTCGTGCTGATGGTTAATTATTAATTCCCACTAAAACGAGTTGTCTAGGCATGGCGGCTACTTTGAGACAGTGTCAGACAGTGGAAAGAGTACAGAGGAGGTATCATCATCCATTTAGCAGACCTGTATATGGTGCGTGTCCCTGAAGACGGTGTCCCCTAGACGGTGCCACTAATAGTTCAGGCAATTACATGGTGTGATAAATACAGTAACAGCACGCCCTCCGGTCTCACACTGTAGAATTCACATGTGGTTTTTACCACATGCCTTTACATATGTTAATTCATTCGATCTCCAATGTATTCATTTAACCTCACAAGACAATGAGGGAGGTATCTCATTACAAAGGAAGAAACTGAGGCTCAGAAAGTTCAAGTGATTTGCCCAAGGTAGCCAGCTACTAAGTGGTGGAGTGGGGCTTTGAACCTAGGCAGTTTGGTGCCAGAGTCTATAGTCTACCATATATATGATGGAAGCAAGGCAAGGAGCTATGGAAGCACACAGAAGGCCTAACTGTACGTGGTGTGTGTGTGGTGAGTGTGTGTGTGGGGGGGGGGCGTGGCGGTCAGGACGGAGTCCTGGCATTGCAGGGATGAGACCTGAAGAGGATTAAAGTTTACAGGGAGATGCTGAGGGGTGGGGGTTGTGGGGAGAAGAAAGGGCGTGGCTGGTAGAGGAAAGAGCACAGGCAGTGGCCTGGGGTACTGTGTGGGGGACATTCAAGCTGTTCAGTGTGGCCCGAGCTTGGAGTGGGAGTAGGGGAGTGACAGCGGGGAGAAGGAGAAGTGAGAGGAGTTCCGGAGAGGAAGGCTGGCCAAGCTTTTGAGAGATCTCGTCCGTGGCTATGGAGTTTGGACTAATCCAGAGCAAGTCAAAGGACAATGGAAAGCCATGGAAGAGTTTTAATCGGGAGAGTGAGGATCAGACTTACATTTTGCAAAGGTCCCTGTGGCTGCAGTGTGGACAATGGAGTGAAAGGGGCGGGGCACTGAGTAGGTGCTTCACTAATGGGAGTTTTTCTCTAGGGCCTCCATTCCTTTGGGGATTTATGAAGTATTAGGGCGCGGCTTTGCTATTCCTGCCACAAGATCTCCGGGGAGAAGAAATCTAAGGTGTTTTGGGCTTTGGCTGCTGATTTGGAGGTTTGTCCTGAAGAACACAATGGCTGTCACCTTGACCAGAGTCCTAAACCACAAAGGGCCTTTTCTTCCACAGAGCTTTCTGCCTGCATCTCTGCCTGGCGCTTGGGAGCGGTTGATGTCTTTTCAGCTAATGGGCTTTTGCAGTTGCCAAGAGGTCCAGCCCGTCGGCCCTTGGCCACTGGCTTGGACGTGGCTTCATTTTATCCGGCGCCTCCATGGGCTTGTTAATATGCCCCGGTGGCTGCTGCTCCAGACTCGAGGAGAAGACACCGGCTCCCCGCCTGCAGGATCCTGAACACACTCCCTCTCTCGAGCCCCCAAAACCCATTCCTGTGGGGTCCTGCTCTCGCCCTCCAGATCTTGGGAACCCCTCGTCAGCCACACCTGATTCAGCGTTTGAGGACTTTAGCAGCATTCCTAGCACCCCCCAGTGGGCCAGTCTCTTTGTTTACTCTGATTTCTTTCTGGGGACTGAAGTTTAAAACATATATCGGGTTGAGGTGTAGCCGTTCTGAATTCAGACCTGCAAGTTCCAGGCTTCCTTCTGCCCTGCCACCTCTGCAGGCTCGGGGAGGCACACGGCATCCACCCTTGGCCACGGCCCCTTTATTTACAACTCGATAATGTTTCTTCTCTTCTGGTCCACTCCCTCTCCGTCTTCCACAATATCGTTGCCATCTTTTGATGGCAGTGGCCTCCTTTCCTGTTTTTTTGTTTGTTTGTTTGTTTGTTTTAAGCGCCTACAGAGCCTGGTCTTCCTAGTTGGTCTCCCATCCAAGTACTAACCAGGCCCGACGTCGCTTAGCTTCTGAGATCAGATGGGATCAGGCACGTTCAGGGTGGCATGGCCGTAGACTCCTTTCCTGTTTTCTGAGTCCTTTTTTACAAAGAGTTGCTTAGGAGCTTGGGAAAGGAATGGGTTTTAGGGGATCGAGAGAGGGAGGGTGTTCAGTTTGCCACATGTTCTCCTAAAAGTTCATCCTCAACTGCAGGTCGAACCTTATGCTTGGAAATAGAGCCACAGTGTTTATGCCTTAAGAATACAGTGGCGGCGTAGTCATTTATCCCAAGGACTATGCTGTAACGTGTGCTCGTGTGTAGGTCGTTCAGTGAGGTGAAAATAATGGATTTCCATGATGTCCCCTGCCTTAGTGGATTTTGGGCTGATAATCTTGAAGAGCATCATTGGGCAATACCACAGCCACATCCCGTTACCCCGGTGGGGCAGGGGAAGGTAGAGATGTCAGGGGTAGCAATCAAAGGCAGCAGAGAATGAGCGGGGCCCATTAGAGAGGAAAGGGGACTGCCGGATGTGCAGGGTGAGCTACACTTGCCTTTTAGGTCCACCCTCCCTCTGTTCCACTTGCTTTTTGCTCTCAGAGGCTGTTCTGTACGGACTATATGTGTATAGTATGGGTTATATCAGTGGCCTCCTTGTCATCTGGCTTCTGGTTGGATTCAACCAATGGGGCATCAGCAGGAGGTCAGGGGGACGTAGGAGAGGGGGGAGGACATATTTATTCCTCTGGCTTCCTGTCTGTAGAGTCACTTGAACTGTGTCCCTGGACTAAAGACCCTAGCTTAGCTTCTGCCCCTCTCCGCCCCGGATCCTTCAAGCCCAGGTGTGACAACAGCACCCCCTACTCATCCCCAGAGGTATTGCATGTCCCTGTATTTCTCTGCATCCTGCACACACTTTTGCACTCAGCCCTTTTTATTAAATTTTCCTGAACTGCCTAGTTTGGGTGTATCATCTATTTCCTGCAGGACCCAGACCGAAATGTCTGCAAAAGGTGTGATTCAGCCAGATACTGGGACAGGTTGTATAACTGCTTGTTCCAGAGCTTAATTTTCACGACCAGTTCTGGGCTTGAGGCTGCAAATGAATTTATGCCATTTGTGCTGACAGAGCGACTTTATTTTTCCAGATGGTCAGAGTTTTCGGCAGTAGATAAGACTGGTCTTGCATTATTGGTTTCTCATGCATGTAAATTATACATTTTCTTTCAGAACAGTGTGTTTTGTTTTTAGCACTTTGCTTAGGGAGTCATCAAATGACGAAATGAATACTGTGAGGCAACAACGCTTTTCACACATCACCTGGGGAGGTCCTGTGCTTGGAGGGTAGGAGCTGGACCGTCCTGGGTTCCAGCTTTTTTTCCCCCTTGACTCACCTTGTGAGCTTGGGAAATTTTTTCACTCCCAAGGAGCCTGAGTATCAGCACCCACCTTAAAGTGTGTGTACAGATCAAATGAGGTAGTATATGGAAAAGCTTAGTTTGCCACTGTGCCTGACATAATACACACTCTCTAAATAGTTATTATTTAAAAATCTCATTAAATTCGGGAACTATATTCAGGTTCTATGGATGAAAAACATAATTATAAAGCGGTTTCCAGCCTGCGCATTGTTGCTGTTTGCACATGTTCTGTCTTTGAAGCTTCAGTTCTGGTCCATTATTAACATAAACCTGCCAGTTTGATGGCGGTTCAGGGCATGGCGACCCGGCAGAGTGAAATTCAAGAGCTGGATTCGGAGGGCGGGTGTTGGTTCTCCAGAGGTTGAGGGCGGAGATGTAAAGCCGTCCAGGGCACAGAGCTGGTCATGTGCTTTTGTCCTCTGGCTTGTTGGCCTAGACTTGGAATCTTGCTTTTTGTGCACTGACCTTGGAGAAAGGAAGGCTATTAAAATGGGCCGTAAAACTAGGAGGAGAAAGGGAAGATGAGAATGGGTCTGAGGAAGCTGCCTTGGTGGTGGCAAGGTGGACTGTGCCACCTTCCCAAGCTGCTCCTTGGGGACAGTGAGAAAAAGCTAGAAGTAATTTACTGAACAAAGGTCGGTACATCCTAATGAGGTAAATTCAGCAGCTCTCAACATTTTATTATACCTAAAATCTCCTACCCATGGATTATCATTGATCGTATTTTCATGTATCACCTTGTGGATTATTTTCATGTGCATCTATATATGTAAATTCAAAATGGGATTATTTTATACTGTGTCTCTGTAACCTGCACTTTTAATGTGTGTATCCTTCTTTGCCAGTGAATAGAAATCTGTTGTTTTTTTTCTTTAAAACTTTAATTGAGGTGTCATCGACATTTAACATTAGTTTCAGAGGTACAATGTAACAATTTGATATTTGCATATATTGCAAAATGATCACCACAGTAAGTGTTGTTAACATCGGTCACCATACATGGTTACAAAAATTTTCTTGCAATGAGAATTTTTAAGATCTACTCTCTTAGCAACTCACAAATATGCTGTATAATAAATACATTATTAACTATAGTCGCCACACTGTACATTATATCCCCATAATAGACCTCTGTTGTTTTCAAATGGCCATAGAGCATTTTATTGTATATCCTTGCCTTAAATGCAGTCAGTGCCATGCTCTTGAACTTCGAAGTTACTTCCAGTGTTTCGTTATTATAAGCTCAGCCCTGTAGTTTTCTTAACCACAGCATCTGAACCTCTGTGGGTGTCTCTGCCAGTGTTTTTTGATAGCCGAGGTCTATGCCTTACACGTCTTTCATATCTCTCAAAGCACCCAGCCCTGTCTCCTCATGTGCAGACCCTTGTTGGTTGCTGATTTGACATTGAAGAGGATGTGAGCGTGGGCCATAGCCATGATTCCATTCTTTATCTTCCAACTTAAGGCCATTACCTTTAAAACACAAATAGTAGTGATTTCAAGACTACATCAACTTTCTATTGCCTGTAATAATTGTAGTAACATTGGCATAACTCTTGGGTGTTCAGAGCACTTTTCACGTATTTATGTCATACAGATCTTGTTTTGCAGAGGAAGAAACTGAGGTTAAGAGAGTTCAGGTATCCTTTATGCTACACCATGCTGCCTCTTTGTTTAATTTATCGACTTAAAGAAAGAAAAAAGAAAAAAAATATGTGTTAACTTGGGCATTAGTATCTATGATGTTGCTTTTATGTACCAATCATACAGAAATAGAGTAAACTGTATATTTAGTAGAGTAATTGGTAGCTATGTTGCAAAATAAATTATATATATTCTGGGGAGAGTTATACCGATGCTTATCTAATTAGATTTGCTGACAACGTTCAAGGTAATTTAAAAATTCTAGCCCTGCAAGTACTGTTCCTGTATCAGTAACTCCCCTGCAGGCTTTCTGCTTTGCAGTGACCTCCGTCTGCCTGCGGGTACATTTCCACAGGTTGGTTTCACTAAGGGAAAGATTATTTATACTTTTTTTTCTCTCTCTCTGCCCTTTGGGTCTTCAGCTATGACAGAGACTCCACTTTCAACGTGTTCGTGGGGAAAGGACAGCTGATTGTAGGGATGGACCAGGCTCTGGTTGGTATGTGCGTGAATGAGAGGCGTTTCGTGAAGATACCTCCGACGCTCGCTTATGGAAGTGAAGGCGTTTGTAAGTTTTCATCCCATGTTCATAAACACAGAAACAACCAGAACATTAATAGGCTGTTCAGTTGGGCATACTGGAGAATCTTTTAGGTTGGGAAAAATAAGCAGTGAACACACACGCACACACACACACAGAGCTAAATTTCCCATCTTAGGTTTATTTCTTCTAGATATGAAAGGAGGTGTTGTTAACATAGGTGTATTGAATGTTACCTTTGTTGAGAAGAAAAGTTTGCTTTTTCTCTTTGAATTTCATTTGGAGGAAAGAGGGTGGGAGCATGGCTCATTTTGGAATTGGAGACCAGTGTCCCCTTGAACCCTTGGCAGCATCCTAGGTGTCTGTGTGGCCTGAAAGGCAGCAGCTTCTCAGTGTGAACTCTCTTTGATTTCTAGCTGGTGTGATCCCCCCTAATTCAGTGCTTCATTTCGATGTCCTCCTGATGGATATTTGGAACGCTGAAGATCAGGTTCAGATTCACACTTACTTCAAGCCCCCCAGTTGCCCTCGGACCATCCAGGTGTCGGATTTTGTAAGGTACCACTACAACGGAACGTTCTTGGACGGGACGCTATTCGATTCGAGGTAAGAACCACCGTTCTGGCTGGTATCACCTGCTTTTCATGCCCCTGGAGAAACCAGAAAAGGGACCATTCTCAGCTTTCACCAGCGTCAACTCCTTCACTTAAGACTCTCGGTTAATGTTTCATGCTCCAGAGTGCCAGTGTCAAAATGTATACATCTTAGAAAAACTTAAGAGCAGTGTTTACCTAAATTAGTAGTATTTTGAGGCCTCATTAAGTGAAGGGCCCTATTACCAAGTAGGTTCATTTCTACAGTTTTCCCATGGAAGGAGGAAGGAAGGCTGAATGTATATGAAGCTATGGAGAACTGTGGGTGTCAGGTGCTAAGCTGGGGAACAGTGAAACTTTACCTCTCATAGTAGTGTCAAAATATGATTAGGTGGATTAACAGGCCTATTTTTATAAATCGTCGTGGCTTAATTACATGCTTTTTATACATCTGAGGACATCTGCTCTGTGACTGAGAGCAAAGATCCATATATGCTTGTCTCCAGGGATGGGTAGGGGTTCATGGTTCGCCTGAGATTTGGGCAACAAAAACCTTATTGAGGGATGAGTTAGAAACGTCCTCCTGGTATAGAACTTTTTCTTTTTCTCATTGGTTTTCAGTCACAATCGCATGAAAACGTATGACACGTACGTGGGGATCGGCTGGCTGATCCCCGGGATGGACAAAGGGCTGCTGGGGATGTGTGTGGGGGAGAAGCGTGTTATCACCATTCCTCCTTTTCTGGCCTATGGAGAAGGCGGAGATGGTAAGTCCTTCTAACCTTCTGAGTCATTCTCGTCTGTCCTTATTTTTACTGCAGTGATTAACTCACCTTGGCACGTGAAATCCCCAGATCTTTTGTGTGAGACCTGCACTGTTCAAAACCTAGGGCTGTTTACATTTAAATAAATTAAAATGAATTAAAATCCAATTTTAATGAAAATGCTGTGCGTTGGTTACACAGCCATACAGTGTGTACTTAAGAGCCACACGTTGCTGAGTACTACTGTACTGGACAGTGCAGACACAGAATGTCCCCGTCACTGCAGAAGGTTGTGTGGGGCAGTGCTAGCTGAGGTCCTCCGCTGTCTGACGGGTGAGTTGCAGAAACCCACACTCATTCCTGGTCGTCGATGTTCATAATTGAGCTGTCTGCCACTGCCTCGTAAGCTAAAACCTTGGCCACCGACCTCTCCAGCCTATGTGTTTCCCATCTGTGAAATGAAATTTGAACTACACAGTCTAAATATTGTAGACATCAAAGTAGAAATTTTGCATTTGATGCCAGAATTCCCATTTTTCCCCTGATGTGTACTTCCGTGGGTTCTACCTGTGACGTTAGCTCTGTGAGGACAAATGCAAAGCATAACGTTAGGAAAAAAACACATTAATTTGAATTAATTGAATTGTTCTTTTACTGTGAGGGAAAATTGGCATAAATAGAATATTGGCATAAATAGAATTTCTCAGTTACTCATATTTGAATTTCAGGCACATTTAATTCTACGGAGAGGCTGACACAACAGAGACCCCTCCAGGCATTTAAGCGAGCAGATATACATAGTTAAAAATAGAAGTGAAAACACAGTGCTCTTTAAGAAGTTCACTGACAGTGGTTCCCAACATGTAATGACCCCTTAACATAATGTTTTCCCGGGTCCAGAGCTGGAGGGCAGGGGAGACAGAGCGGATGGCGCTCGGCCTTCTCCCCTGCCCCCCGCCGCTTTTACATGTTTTACGTGTTGGAATCTGCAGATAGTCTCTTTCAAAGTGGGGCGAGGGCTGGGGAGTTCCCTGCCAAAAGGGAAGTATGAGAACAATTACTATAACTGTGTCTTAATTCTCCCTTTCCCTAGATACGTTGTTATTCCTATTGGTGCTCCAATTGTCTTATCCTTGGCCAATGGAATTTCATTCTCCTTGGCTCCCAAATCCTTTTTGACATCATCTACATGAACCTGACATACATAATAAAAACTCGATGCCTAGCCTAATATGAGGACTATTCTCTATTTATTTATTTTAAAGAATCGATAATTTAAATATTTAAAATAAATAGTTTATTTAAAATAGTTACTTTTAAAATACTTTATACTTTAACATTGTGCTCAGCTATTGAGGTATAACGTTGACTAGGTGAATTGTATGGTGTGGAAATTATATCTCGATAAAGTAGTAAAAAAAAAAAAAAACCAAAGAGTCAAAAAGTACATGATCATGCTAGAAAAATTTAAACCCTGGAGTGACTTTTAAAGCTTTCTTTTTTTTTTCTCTGAAATTAAAAGATATAGAAAAATACAAAAGACGAATAGTCTACTGCATCCCCCCTCCACACCCGCACCCATATTTCAGAAATTGACCACACCTTGCATTCCAGAGGCTGACTCAGCAGTCTGGTTTCAGCAGATTTCATCATCCGCCTGAGGGGAAAGAGGCAGGGGGTGCCAAAGAGCCAGTCGAGGGAGCACAGGCTGGGTTGCCTTGAGGTTCACCTTGCCCCGGCCTACCCCTTCGCGGGGCATAACAAATGGCAAGTAACCGACTTGGGGTAGGTGATTTGTCACTTAACTTCCCTTTATCCCAAAGTACTGGGTTTAGAGTTATTTATTGGCTGATGTTGATCTTTGCAGTAAGAGCTAGTGCTCAATAATCTCTCCGTGTGGATTACCGTGTTGCAGATGTTGAACAAATCATCACTGTTAGGAAGATCCAAGAGAGGCAGTACCATCATCCAGGAGTGAGACAGAAATGCTTTTAAGACTATTTATTTAGGTCGTGGGTGCCATGTTTTCCTCTCATCTCAGCTAACTTTAGTATTTATTTATATCTTGTTTTGGATTGCACGTTGTCTCTGTAAAAAATTGGCTGTGGGTTCCAAAGAACAAGTCTATGTAATGTTCTCCAGAAGCAGATCTGAGCTTTGGAATTTGTGCCTTTAAATGTCTGTGATTTGCATTTGTACACAAACGGAAACTCACAGAGGTATGTATTTGGGTTTGCATAACCACCCACATAGAGCCTTGATTTGCCAGCACAGACCTAGAAAATACGGTCATAGAGAGTCTCTCATGTCATTAATGTCACTTTGCTACCTTTTCTAGAGAAGTTAGGCTTCAGATTATACCTGGAAGCCCAGGGTTGGACACCAGGGGGAACCACCCAAGACAAGACAGAACATCTGTGTCCTTGGCTTGAAAACGTCAAGGAATGACTGGCACCAACACAGTGGGTGTTGGATTGCAGTTTAAGTACTTCCTAAATCTTGTGTCCTGGTTTCATCATCTTCCTCCATTCC